>NC_031768.1:4598569-4611248 GCF_001522545.3 Parus major
AGGAGAGGAAAGTTCCACCATGGACCAGGGGACCAGAACATCTGAGCCCACTGCCAACACCTCCCATTCCCTCCCTTCCACATCCTTGGCAACCCCATCCACGACGAACCTTAGTATAACAACATCTGTTAATCCTCCTTTTACTGGAACTTGCTGTGAGTATTTTAACACATGATACTAAATTTATTTTGATCTATTTTTGGAAGAGTCGAATATAATTTTCTTTCATTATTGTTATTTTTGGTTGGCATTGGAGCTTTTTTACAAGGTCTTTTTTAAGTTGGGAATTTAATCCCAGAATATGAATCCCTGCATCTATTTATTTTCTGAAAAGCTGCAGTTCCAGTCTGGAGTTGTTTTTGAAATTACACACTTTGTCTTAGGCAGTGCCACAGAGGTAAAATGCTGTGTAGTTATGCTGCATAGGCCAAGTTATGTCAATGGAAAGTTTTATTGATTTTTATTGGGTTTTATTGGTTTTGTTGATTTTGGTCTTGGAATTTCTTTTTATGAAATACTGAGACAGTTCCTTCATTGGGAGAATCCAGCTGATTTTTTTTTTTTTTTTGCTAACTCGATTCTTATTTGTTTTAATGATTCTTTTCTACTGTATCTTAAATTTTTTGCCAAAGGGCTATCTGCCCATATTCAACAAATATGCAGCAATGAGCCATCATTTTTCAGTGGATAAAAAAGTAAAGCAAAGATGGAAAAGAGGAGAATGCAGCCTTTTTGAACTCTGCACCCAAAAAACAAAGGCAGCATGACTTCCATTTTTAGCGCATAATAATATTCTTCAAGATCTATTAGTCCAAGGGGTTAATCCTTCCTGATCTGGAGTCACAGTGTCCATGGAATGCAGTAGGAGATATGCACACACACACAAAAAGGTACAACCTGCTCCTTGACAGTGGCTCAATGGCCAAGGACAGCCCAGTGACCAGTGGTTCCTCAGGGGTCACTCCTGGGACTGGTGCTGTTTAATGTCCTTGTGGGTGACATTGACAGCAGGGTTGAGGGCACCCTCAGTAGCTTTGCTGATGACACCACACTGGGTGGTGCAGTTGACACTGTGGAGGGAAGGGATGGCATCCAGAGGGACCTGGACAGGCTTTAGAGTGGGCCCCCTTGAATCTCATGGAGTCCAGTGAGGCCAAGTGCAAGGTCCTGTGTTGCAGTCAGCAACCTCAGGATCTCGTCCAGGGAAGCAGCAGGATTCTGGGGACCAGCATGGAGCACCAACGAGACGGGCCCCCGTTCATGAAACCATTTATTCAGCATGGGAACGAACTCAGATCCAGAACAGAGAACCCCAAACAGAGGCACAGCAGGGGTTTTTGAGGGACAGAA
Organism: Parus major; assembly: GCF_001522545.3. NCBI lineage: Eukaryota > Metazoa > Chordata > Aves > Passeriformes > Paridae > Parus > Parus major. Next base: position 4,599,920 of record NC_031768.1, read on the forward strand.
CTCTTGAGGGTCTCCACCCTTGAGGGTGGAGTTTGGGGTCAGGGACCAGTAGAAGCACACCAAGGGAGAACTCCCCAGGGTCTCAAACCCAATCAGAGCACCTGGGCCACCCTTCACAAGGGGTTTGGGGTGGGACAATGGAACTCTTTGTCTCCTCTGAGGCACGCTGCCACAGTCCTGTACATGTACTGGGGCAGTGCCAAGCACAAACACAGGCTGGGCATGAATGGACTGAGAGCAGCTCTGAGGAGAAAGACTTGGGGGTGTTGGTGGATGAAAAGCTTGGCATGACTCAGCCATGTGCCTCCAGAGCCCAAAAACCCAAAGGCATCCTGGGCTGCATGCAAAGCACCGTGGGCAGCAGGGGAGGGGGGAATTCTGCCCCTCTGCCCTGCCCAGGTGAGACCCCACCTGCAGAGCTGCCTCCAGCCCTAGGGTTCTCAACATGAGAAAAACGTGGAGCTGCTGGAGAAGGTCCAGAGGAGGTCACAAAGATGCTCAGAGGGCTGGGACACCTCTGCAGTGGAGACAGGCTAAAAGAGTTGTTGTTGTTCAGCCTGGAGAAGGCTCTGGGGAGACCTTAGAACCTCTTCCAGTAGAGAGGGGACCTACAAGAGGGACTTTGTGCAGGGGTGCATAGTGACAGGACAAACAGCTTTTAACTGAAATGAGGTAGGGCTAGAGTAAATCATAGGAAGAAATTCTCCCCTGTGAGGGTAGTGAGGCCCTGGCACAGATTTCCCAGAGAAGCTGTGGATTCCCCATCCTTGGAAGTGTCCAAGGCCAGGTTGGACAGGGCTTGGAGCAACCTGAGATAGTGGAAGTTGTCCCTGCCCATGGCACAGGGTTAGGACCAGATGATTTTTAAGGTCCCTTCCAATCCATTCTGTTGATCTTCAAAAGGCTTTTATAGAAGGTATGAATTTGTTCATCACTGTGAGTTTAAGCAGTAGTGTGTATTTTTCACTGATGGTAACAGTGAAATGAACTGCTCTCATCTGTATGAAACTTTCACACTTTACAGCAACAGTGTCCATTGAAGTTCAGGACGTGACTGGAGCAGAAATACAGCTCAGCTGGACCAGTAGCAGCAAAGGCAGCCTCTACAACATCTCTGTCATGGATGGAGAGGAAATAAATACAACAACTACAAAAGACACAAAAGCTGTGCTTAAAAACCTGCTTCCTGGCCATGTGTACAACATTTCTGTGGCAGTGTCATCTTGTGCTAATAATCGTTCTTCAGTCACTGTCCGAACAGGTACCTCCTCCATCACCCTGCCATTTCTTTTTAATTAATATAAACTCACAGTATCTTGTGATATGATCTGGATTTGATCTCACAGACTCTTATTCCTAAAAGTAATTTTTATTTATTTGACTCATCCCCTTATTTGGATAGGACTGCTTGAATGAAACGGGAGTTTGCAAGAGTAAGAGCTCTGTAAAATTTCTGATCATGCTGTATTATTGAGCCAGGTAATTCTGTACAGAAGTCAGGATATTTTGGTTGTAGATTTACCAGAAAATATTCCTGTAGTGTAGAGTTTAGGTTCTACATGCTCTTGTGAATGTAGGCAGTCCTTAATTGTCATGTTACCTTTTTAATTTCATCCTAGGTTATAGACATTAAGGCAAACTTTTTAATTGTGTCTCTGTACTGAAACTGATTTTGAAGGAACATGACACACAGTATCCCTCTAAATCTAAATCTCCTTTTAAAACTCCCCATTGCCATCTCCCCCTTAGCAAATTCCTTTAGACAAAACTTATTCCACTTAAAAAATTACCACTTGGCACTGTATACTTTTGCTTTTCCATCACTGGAAGAAATCTAAAAGTCAGCCTGTCAAAGGAAGCCACTGGGTTATTTTGGCATGATCCACGTTTGATAAAACTGTGCTGCACTTTATCATTCTTTCCCAGTGGCTGAGAAAGTGCTCACAATTTCTTTTTATATAACTTGAAAGATCTAACTTGGCTTTGGCAATTGTTTCTTTCTTCCAGCATTTCTCTAAAACATAAATGTCCTTGTTTCAGTCCTTTTTTGAGTTCTCCAGTAGATTGTCTGATTCTTCTCAGAACCCTTCTAGGGCAATTATTTTGGCAGTTGACTGTGGGGGTTCCTTCTGATGGACTTACCCTCTCTCTTAGTCTTTAGGACCACAAAGACAAGAAATTCTCATCATTATTTCTATTGAAATCTTTCAATTCTTCAATCCACTGGCTTTCATTTATTAGTTTCTCTATTCAAGAAAAATAAAAAAATTGTTTTCTTTTGTAATCTGGAGCCATCTGCCCTACCAGAAAATTATTTGTAAGCTAATTAAAAAGAGCAATAAAGACCAAGTCATCCATATGTCATGTGAAATTAAAGATTATGTTCAATTCTATGAGAACTGGAGATATAATCCAATGAGCTAACCACATAAAACCTGCTATGCCAGCCTTTAATGGGTTTTGACCCTTCATAAATAGTTCAGATTAGCAAATCCAGACAAGCATACTGAGGTTTTGAGACCCCATGATGCATATTTTTTCCAAATGAAATTGCAGGTGACTTTTACTTCTGAAAACTCCGTCTAGCTTACCTGAGTTGTACAAGCACATAATAGCACAACCTATATCTTTAGCTCTCATAAGAAATCAGAGTTCTCAGTGCTATTTCAGTGAGCTCTCAAATACCACCTACCCACCCACCACCTGCCTCTCTTTTGATATGCTCCAATTTTATAATTGGCGAGTCTCAGTTCTCACTGGGCCAAAGGAATTGCTGCTTTGGTGACTCCTTGGCCATAATTAAAGACTTTCACCAATTCCATAATTTTCTTATTAGCATTAATAATGCATGCACAGAAGTGATTATCTTGATTTTTTTTTTCATTTATTTTGCAGATCCTGCTTCCTGTTTCGAAATAACTGAGTTTTGTTCAGCACAAAGTACTGGCTGTTCTGACTTAAAAAGCATTGCATGCTCCAGTAAGTTTATAGAACCTTAACATTTGTTTATCCATAACTATGGGGTATTATTTCACAATATAGTATCTCCCATGAGTATTTTGCCATCTGCTTTATTATGTCAGTTCACACACCATCTGAAGTTCACACTTTGGTGCAGAAGCTGCCTCCATCAAACTTCAGTGTCAGCTTCCAGCTCTATTTTAGTCTGGACTTTTCTATGTAAAGCTTTCTTCTTTTGGCTCAGGGCTCATCCACCTACTCAGGAGGATTTAAACTCACTCAGAGCCTTGCAGAGTCTAACAGACTGGTGTTGCTTCTGCTGAAATCAATGGGAGAGTGGCTGTTGAATTAGGGAGTGGGATGCACCCTAAATAATACAGGAATGGTGAACAAATTGTGAGGATTGTGATGGCTGACAAACTCGGAGAGATTCAGCTCTGAAGGTTCCAAAGCCGCTGCATTAGACACACATGATACACTTTGTTATTATTATTTGATTAGTTTCTGGTTTTACTGCTTCATATTATAAACACACGAGATAACAAAGTCTAAAGACCAATTCTGGAGGTAATTCTGAGATTCACCCAATTGTTTATTCATTTTTTTTTTCTTTTATTTTTTCCAGGCCAAGCATTTGCCTGCAGCGTTCGGTTAAAAAACGAGATGTTTAATAATACACTTTATAACTCTGCTAGTGAAGACTACAAAACGATGTCTGAAAGGATCAAAACAGACGTGAGTTGATGCAATCTTCTTTGTCAACATGAATGAACTGCAGAAAGGCTTGTGATTAGCAACCTTAGTCTCCTACATTCATTGTTAAATCAAGACTCTGACAGGTGAAAAAGAGAAAACTGTATAGGAAGCACAAAATCCTCCAAGGACAGACAGCTTGTTGTCCAATGAGGAGGGCTATATTCCCCAAGCCATCCTCAAATATAAGTTATTTAGTGAAAGGCACTTTAAGATTCTATTTTTGGAAGGAACATCCTGTTCTGTTTATTTTCTCCCACTTCATTAAACTGATGCCTGTGGAGGCAAAAAAAAAGGATGTTATTCAAAAACAGCATTTCAGCACAGAGTTGGATACATGAAAACTTTGCAAGTGAGTGCTGTGAGTCCAGATCACTGGTGATGCACTTCACCAGGATTATCATCCTGATATTCTGGATGCAGGATTGGACAAAGTATCAAGGGGTCCATTTTAAGGGGGAAAACGAGGAGAGGGAGTGGAATCTTTGAGCTAGTCACTCTGACAGGCAGAAGCATCAGTCTGCCACTCAACTGTCTTTAGCAGCATGTTAAAAAAAACCTAATCATTTCAACACCTCTCAGGAATCCTGATGTATATAAGCCTGCTGGAAAGGTAAATCTACTGTGAGATTGGGGTAGACTGCTTTAAATAACTAACACAGCTATTTAAAGTGTGATGATCATACCCTTTAGCTAAGAAACTCCACAGATTTCAAAAGCAGTAATTAATTTGTTCTCACCACGCCAACTCGGAGGTAACCTTGTCTTATGACTGCTAACATCTCCACTTCATGGATAGAAAATTTATTTTAGTGGATGTAAAAGGTTTCCTCCAACCTGACTGAAAGCAACAGGAATCCCTTTACTGGCTTTTAATAAGCTTTTACCTCATGGAAAGTGTCAGCTTTTCTTCAAAAAATGGCAAAATCAAAGAGAGGCTGAACTAACATGATTGAAAATACAGACAATTTCTGTATTGGATTTTTTTTGTCCAATTTGAATGTTGAACTATTTCTTTTATATTCCACAGTACAACCACTCTGTAGTTGTAGCTTTGAAATTTTACAGTTTTGCCTGCATAAGTCAGGTTTCCCATCTAGACTGCTCAACAAGGTGAGGAAAATAATAGCATTTTTGGAGCCTCTGGCCAAGGAACTTGAAGAGATGTAAAGTTTGGGGTGGGGGTTTATCCCACAGAGAAGATGGAGGCAGAAAACTGAGCAGTGACTCGAAACAGGATTTGTTATCATCTATGAAAAATAGTAATCTTTCAGACTTTTCAGATAAAATACCATATTTATCCACAGTGAGAGGATAACTTTTCCTAGTGGGTTGAATCAAACACCTAATTTTCTGAAAAGGTCCGTCCTTACAAAACCATTTCAACCAGTCTTGCTTAAAAAAGGGAACTGTTTGTTCTTGCTTGATATCCATATGAAAGAACTAAGCAAGACTCTACCTTTGGAGATATCAGTGTAATTGATTTGATTTTGGTTGGTGCCATAGGAATACACTTGGTTTATGCCAGAATGATTGAGAGGCAAATCACACCCTTGTCTCTCTTTACAAAGGTATTCTGTAAGGTCATGGCTTTGAAAATCTGGTGACAAATTAAGTTTTAAACCTCTCACATCAAATTCTGTGCTGGTAGTGCGTGCAGGACCATGTTTAAAGTTTAGTTGCACATTTAAAAAAAGTTAGTGGACACTGAACATAACTTTAGAAATATTGGGTGCTCTTTGCAGATTCCAAATATTGTACAGTCAGGGTCCCATATGGGTTTGTGGAGGAGGACAACTTGTTTTAATGCATTATTCATTGATCACTAGCTAAACAGATTTGAGCTCTGGAAGTCAAACTCAGATTTCAACTTTTCAATCACAGACGACACGTCACTCCAGAATCCTCTTTCAATAAGATTTTTGTTATCCCAAAGCAATTACCTTGAAAGAGTAGTAAGCAAAGATTTAGTGATTTAAAAGTAAATATAATTTTCACCTTGCACAGGTTGTTGAAGGAATTCATGCTGAACTGCCACAGTGGAATGACCCCTTCAATATTGTCATGCTGGATTTCAGACCTGGCAGCGTGGTTGCTGATTTTCTCTTTCTGCTGCCAAAAGAAGCCACGGATGTGGAGAATATACAGACCCACCTGAAAAAAGTATTAAGGAACAAGTTTGGGCTGTTCCAAACTGAAGTGCAAGGTAAGTGATGCTGAAACAGCTCCTTTGTAATGGTGTGGGGATTAAAGGGTCAGATCTGCTGCTGTTTAATTAAGATGATAAATTGACTTCTCTCTTTTAAGAGATTCAAATAGTTCAAATAGTTTAAATAACCTATTTAAACATTCTCCAGACATACAGCGATTTAATACAGATTATGAAATAATAAGCTTTAATATAGTATATTGAAATATACTATTTTAAAGGGTCATTACACATACCCAGTTCCAGACTCGAAGGATGGGTTCTCTTCACACAAAAGGATCTAAAAATTCTCAACTTACACCATTCCATCCATCAAATCCTCAGAGCAGTTGTTATGGATGTCACCAAGAGATCACAAGGACCCTCAGAAAAGATTTCTAGTTAACAAATCTTCACCACATACAAAAACATTTTCAATATTATTCAAAAGTTTCAAAGCTGCCAAGCAGTAAAACACAGCTGTCACTTAGGGCTCCAGGATTTCTTACACCCACTTTTTTACTGTTTCTAGCTAACATTTCTAAAATGTGTTTTAAATTTCCAGCTCTGTCTGTTCAGTCATCAACTGACAACAGTTCCTCCTGGAGAGTAGCAGTGATTGTCCTTGGAGTTTTACTTGGAGTTGCATTAGTGCTGATTGTCCTGGCAATACTGTTTTACATCTATGTGAGGAGAAGATCAGGTAAATACTTGGTTGAACCTTCAGGACTCATCGGAATGTTTGTCTACAAGCACTTATAAGATAAACCATCACTTAAATATTATGGGCAAGGCAGAAAATGACTATATTTATCTTATCATTCAATGTTAATAGTGCATATTAACTTAGGATAATTCCACCCTTTCCTCTTCAATGTCCATTGCCAAATTCATGAGCTTCTAACAACATTCAATGAATCTTCCTTTAAACAGGTATGGAATTTCCCACATTGTACACGTGGTAGAGTGAGGAACAGAGAAACTTCTCTTCAGCCTATCCCCTATAGGTACTGCAATGACTCCTAACAGTGGCAAGCTAGAGAGACAGGATCCAAACTACTCAATACTGTATTTAGGTGACACTGAAAGCAGGGTGACTGAGCCTGGTAGCTGTGGCAGATCACTTGAATGCTCAGCTGAGCCCAGAGTCACCCTGTTGGGTTTTGTGCACTTGGCCAAGGGTGATTCACCTCCCCTGAGACTTTTATCACAATATAAAGACTTTTATCACAATATAAAGACTTTTATCACAATATAAAGATGCCTTTTTCTCTCCTGTGACTGCAGAATGAGCCCAGGGTAATTAGCGTCCTAGCATTGCAGCTTGATCAGGAGTTTGGAGAAAAATGGCATACATCTCAGTTATGTGGGCTTGCTATAGAAATCTGGTGGACCAGAAACTTGATTTGGACACTTCTCAGTTCAAAGTTTCTTCAATTGCTGGGCTGTGAAGGAATAACTGCTCATATGTGTGAAATGTATAGCATGCTAAATACAGGTGTGGTTCCACAGCATAGTCTCAACATGTTAGTAGATGGGGAAGGCAAACATTAGGTTAATTTGAGCTAAAAGTATTTTACTCACCTTTTTTTGCCTGTCAAAAATGGTTGGCTGAGCAAAGATGTGTCATAAAGTGCAATATTGTCCTGCTCTTGATAATCCTAAAGTAGAATCCAATAGAAGAAACTCCTGTGGCATTGGAGCAGACCTTGCTTTAGATTTCTTCTAATTGCTTTAGAGCAATTAGAAGAAATGATCTTTACCTTTTCCCACCACTCTTCACTGCAGTCCTGGAGAAGTTACAGTCTGTTTCTACTGTGGTGCAGTTTTTCCTGCTTGGACTGTGGTGAACAGATGATAATGGGGCAGTTTACTGCTGTTCATATTTCCAGCAGGATTTATGTGTTCCATTTCGAACCAGCTCTCCCTGTAGCTGTACATTTTGTCAGTCTGCCTACACTCGGAATTCCTGTTGAGGCACTGAGTATCCCGTGATGTTGAGGCCCTGGCTCACACCCCCTGAACACCCCTGTTTTTTGGGGATTAGGTTATGGTTATTTGGCACAGCTTAGAGTGAATTGGTGCCAGGACTGCAGCACAAGGTGGGAGCTCATCACAAACAGCTCTGCTCCATATGCAGCCAGCATTCATTCTTTTCATCTCTCCATCCTTGTGCTCCAACAGCTCCTGGCAGAGCCCTGCCGAGGACCCTGGCTGGAATATTATTTTTAGTAGCAGGGACCTATGAAACAGGGTCTTGCATGCTCTCCCTTTCACATGGAGGTCTTGCACACCCTCCATGCAGTGTCAACTCGTCTATCCTGATTAGGTCTGGGGTGTGGAGTCATAGACACCTCACTGATGGAAAGAGAGTGATTAATATTTGTTAAACTTTTATTATGTGGCTTTTAAATATAGCTATCTCTGGGTGTTCTACTCACTGAACAGTCACTCAACAATGTATTCTGTCAGTAAATACAAGTTCTCTAGGGAGCTCTGTTGAAAATACAAATGAGTGCTCTTGCTTATGTTAATACTCTTTTATTTCTTTTTTTGAGGGATCTACTTTAAATAGCAAATCCTCATTGTCAGTAAACCTTTCTGATGTTCTTGTAAATAGTGTTAAATAGAGACCATGTACAGCAGGCTTCAACAGTCCTGGGATTGTTCATACAAAATGTATTTAATGTCTTTGGGGGGAAAAAAAGTGGTATTTTAAACAATTTTCTCAAAGATGCTATACAAATAAAACCTTTATTTTTACAATTGTGAATTCTGAAGGAATCTGCTGTTCTTGTTTTGTCACATAATTTGGAGTCTCTTCTACCTACAAGGGGGGAGGGTGGCCAGTGCAGTCAACAACAGAGCTAACCTTGTGTGATTACACAGAAGGATGATCTCTTTGAGCTAAATCAAACAAGAGAGAAGATCTACTAAATCTATCCTTTTTTAACTTCTGCTTCAGTAAAAGTCCCCCTACCACCAGAGTGTGGAGTCTAGACTCTGAGAACTCTCTGAAATTGAGAGCAGGAGAAGCCAGACCTCCCCTTTCCACAGGGGAACACTTCCTCCCTCCCAAAAAGCATTCAGATGGGCTCCTCATGCACATTCCCTTCTCAGAGAGAGGCAGCAAGTGGGACAGAGAAATAAATGGCTGAGGATAAGACAGTCAAAATATCGAGGCAACAGGCTCCTGTTGATATCAGTGGGATTTAAGCTGTTCCTCCATTTTTGTGTCAGGATGTCTGTGACTGACAAAGGGCATTTTGCCTGCCTCAGACTTGCTTTTCACCCTCCTGGAACTGACTGACACTATGTTCCAGAAAAACCTGAGCTACCTACCAATCCCTTCATGCATGTTGTGATCAAGGTCTTAGGGAATACTGTGTTCTGTTCCTATTGGGACTGATGAGATGAGACTCAAACCTTCAGCTGCTTTTTCCAGCAATTTCACTTTTCCACAATTTAGTATTCCAGCTGCTGTCAATAACCAAAAGCTTTTGCTTCACCAGTGTGAGAAAATCACAGTGCTCTGGAACCAGGGCCATAGCCAGTTGTTGCACTGCATTCCCAAGGGCACAGGCAGTTTGGGCCTGGATAAAGCCAAGCCTTGGAAGAGCAGGTTGTTCACTTGCCATCTTCTATCTAATTGAGATTATTTATACTAGGGAGTTGCCATCTTCTATCTAATTGAGATTATTTATGCTGTGCCAGGAATTCCCCTTAGTGCCTTTGTCATTGTAGATTCATGATGGAGCGACACCTTGAAAGGGAGGAGAAAGCAAGAGGACAAGCTGTCAGACTTTACCAAACAGGTCTGGGGAACACTGGGGATGCCATGTCTGCCCTGCTGTCCCCCAGCCTGTGACAAGCCAGAGGAACAGAAGGAATTGGGGATTAGCACAGGGAAACCACAGGTCCAGAAGTTCCCTCTGCAGGGAGCTGGATCTGTGCTGGAAGAAGGACTGGAGTGAAACACTAAAGTGTCTGAAGACACTCAAGTTACACAAATCAGCAACAAGAGGGGTCTAAGTCACAACTAGCATAGCAATGTGCCTTCCCCAAACTTAGCTGCTCGCTTTCCTCCTCTCAAACAGCAAGAAAGTGCTGTAGGACTCCAGGGCATCCCAAGCACGTGTTGACCTATAGCCTAAGGGGTTCATGTGTGTCCTCAGCACGGCCTGGAAGAAGGAACTGGGGGATTTGGGTCTGGCAGCTGGTGCCAGGAAACAAACACAACCTGCTGAGACATCAGCCAGCCCCCTCCTCAGGCCCACATTCCCTGCACAGGATATTGCAGGGCTTTACCACTGGCTGTGGCTGGTCCTCATGATTGACTTTGGAATAAAAAAGCTGCTGACATCAGCTTCCAAGTGTACTAGTGGGAAAAAAAATCCAGGAATAGAAATATCACTGTTGGTAATCCAAGCAGACCTGTGTCATTTTAGTCACTTTTATGGGAGCTGGGCTGTCTAAGGACATTGCATTCTGGAGCCCTAAATCAATAACATCCCTGTTTAGCAACTATTAAATGGATCAAGGTGGTGTATCTGCCTGCTGGAAACCCAGTTTTCCTTTTCTGAGCAGATCCAGACTGTGCTGCTGCTGAAAAGGAGTTGGAATTAAGCCTTTTTTTGGTGTACAAACACACCCATCTGCCAATTGTTTCCAGTGTTAACTGGTTCTTTTAAACACTCAGTTTCTGAACAGTCAAAAAATTTAAGGCTGTGCTCAACTTCTAGTTAGAAAGCTTGCAGTGGAAAACTGGGATTTGTCCAGCTCACATCCACTTTGCTGTCCCATGGTCCCACTTAAAAGTTTGTCCTGAGAAACTGAAGCTCTCCTGAACTGTAGATCAAATCTGTCTCCATTCCTCTTGCTGTGGGGGACACCTGATCTTTAGCTTGTTAAATTGGGCTAGAAACTGTGGCAGTAATTGATGTTTTAATTCAGGGATGTATAAGCTGTTGTTGCTGGTGTTGTATGTGCCCTGCTCTAGTCTCACCATGATCTTGTGCTGCAGCAACACAACACAGGTTAGACAGGATTAGAAACGACTCAAAATGATTTTAGGATGGCTTGGTCCTGTCAGGTGTTTGAGGCATTTCCTACACCAACACTTGACTCACAGGAGACAAGTCCAGCTTTGTTTCCTGCACTCCTGTGCTCTCCCAGCTTGGCTGAGCTGCTGCAGTGAGTCAATGGGATCCCACAGCAGAAAATATTTAATGGATTAATTAGAAAATATAGAAATATGTGTGAGTGGGCTGACTTCAAAGCTATTTCACTGCCAATTATTCCTTCTTCTTAACTTCCAGCTTTGTAAAGAAACATATTTTATTTTATTTTATTTTATTTTATTTTATTTTATTTTATTTTATTTTATTTTATTTTATTTTATTTTATTTTATTTTATTTTATTTTATT
>NC_031768.1:4611498-4616165 GCF_001522545.3 Parus major
TTATTTTATTTTATTTTATTTTATTTTATTTTATTTTATTTTATTTTATTTTATTTTATTAATATGAGTCTGAACGAATATAACACGACATCTGACCCTCCACAAGTCTTGATTAGACATGGAAAACTCTCCCTCCATGAAGGTGTGGGATCAGAAAGTGCTGCACTGTGCAGCAGGAGCCACCAGATAGCGCTCCCTGTACCAGCACCAGCTGCTCCAAGACCTGTTTGCACCAAAAATCTTCAGTAATTCACCAATTTTTGGCTCAGCACGGGGTAGCCTGGAAATTCACTCCCTTCCAATGGCCTTTGCAATGCTTAAATGCACTTCAGTTCTCTCTCCAAGCCGTGCCTCCTTCCCCAGCACATGAGGTGGCCTGAGAGTTGGGAAATTACTGTTTTATTGCTCTGGAGAGGTGACACAGAGCAAGGAGAGGCTGGACACACAAGGGGAGCTGGACATCCTGCAGGTCACCCTGCAGCTCTCTGCTTACACATGCACTTAAGCTCCTGGGGGAATTACAGCCAAAAAAGGAAGGGATAAAGGTGTCTGTGGGCATCTCAGCGTGATCCTACCTGTCTCTCTGAGCACCTAAATACCAGCTTAAAGCACAGCCCTGAACCCTCAGAAAACACTCAGAGAAAAAGGGGGTTTTTGCTCTACAAATTCCTCTTCCTCTTGTGTTTTTTTTTGGTTTTTTTATATTCTGGATTAGTGCAAGAAGTGAGGGTATCACAATTCAAGGAGTCAAGGAGGCAGGAGCAGTCACCTGCCTCCCCCTGAGGCACTGATGTGTTTGTTGGACACTACCAAAGTCACTTCATTGTCACTCTGGTCAGATATTGACAGCAGCTCCTAAATTTTTATTTGTCTCATTGCTGCAATAAACTATTCAACTCATTATAAGGTTAATTGTCTGTGAAATAAATTTGAAATCTTTATTTGATTTCTCATAATCAGAAAGCTTAAGCAGCCTATGAGCTCTTATATTTTTCAGTTGTTCCTTGTGGAGATTTTCACACTGGATTCAGGGAATCAGCAATTTAGGTAAACTAATATTAAAAAAAGATATAATGTCATGAGCATGGCCAAATTATCTATGAAAAAATTCCACATGAATTAAAAATGTAATTAAATATTAGCTTTTGGCTAATTAAAAAATGAGATATTCCAACTGTCACTTTCCTTCACTGTCAGTAAGGTCATTTTCTGTGTCTAATCATTCCCCTTGTCTAAGGACAGGGATGGCTGCAGAGAGAGCTATCAGTGAGCTTCCTCTTGAGTATCACATACAAGAGCCTGAATATTGTGCCATTAGTTATTAAACCCTAACTAGTGTTTAAGGAAAAGATCTTTTTATTTCTTCCCTTCTGATGGGCAGTGCCTTAAACCTGTGCCTGGTACTCAGGAATGAGAAGGAGGAAGGAGGGAATGAGAACATGGGTTGGCAATAGATGGCAACAAGAGGCCATCAGGAGGGTCCCTGCAGTGATGCTCAGCTTGCAGGGCACGTGATGTGCCATAACCCTACAGCCACGGGCTCCTGAACAGCCCTAAAGTGCCAAAGGGATGAGCAGAACAATCTCTGGCCTCTCCTTTCTGTCTTTCCAGAAGAAATGGACTCGGGAAGAGCAGCTCATTCTTGGCCTGGGGGCAGCCACCCAGCAGGGCTGCCCAGGAGGAGGGAGGAATCCTGGCAGGAATCACAGCTCGCTCCCTCCCAGGGATGCAGCTGTGCTCGCTGTGTGATGCTGTGACAGGGATGAGGCATCTGTCTCGCCTCGGGCTGGCCTCTGCTGTCAACAGAGAAAAATGAGCACCTCCAGGACATGATTCATGTGCCCTGTGTTGTGTGTCTGCTTCAGATGAGATGAAACCTCCCAGAAATGGCTGTTTCTCTCCCCTGTGTCTGAAGGGAGCACACAGCAACACAAACTCCTTGACACCTCCATTATAGCACAGCTGCAGGGGCTCAGGAAAAGATTCCATTCCCAGCTTCCAGGACTTGGAAGAAGGTCATGACTTTGTCTGTCATGCCAACAGCTGGTGAGGTGGGTCAGCAGATCTGTGGTGTCACAGGCCCAGACAGAACATTATTTTGGGTCTTGAAGAAAGAGCAGGAGTTTTTGCAAGCATGGGGAGCTCAGCAGCAGCAGGGATCTGTGGCTCTGCAGGCACACAGCTGGCACTAGAATTTTTCTCTGTTTTCCAGAATTTTGTCAAAAGGGTCTATTTACCACATCTCCTTTCATGACTGGTGTTTTTCCTCCCCTCTCTGCTTTGAGTATCACGGAATCACAGAATAATTTAGACTGGAAAAGACCTCTAAGGCAGCTGAGTCCAACCTGTGCCCAATCCCAACTTGTCAACAAGCCCAGAGCACTGATTCCACATCCAGCTGTTCCTTGAACACCTCCAGGGATGGTGACTCTCCCACCTCCCTGGGCAGCCCTTTCAAATGCTGAACAAACCTTTGCACAAAGAAATTCCTCCTGGTGAGCAGCTGAACCTCCTCTGGTACAGCTTGAGGCCACCTCCTCTAGTTCTAAATAACAGCATAAATGGGGTGGCTCTCACTAACAAGATTTTGGTCCTGTGTGGGACAGGACAGAGATCCCTCGTGTCTCTCCATCCCACATCCCTCTCACCATGCCTGTTGAATGCACCTTGACCTCAACACACACTTTACAGAAAATGCACATGCCCTCATCCCTCTTGCACGTAGAGCTGCAGCCTGATCTTGTGTTTTGGCAGAGACTGGGCAACCCAGGAGGGAAGGGGAAGACAGAAAAGAAAAAAAAAAAGGATTAAAGCAAGGATAAGCTGAAAAATTCTTGAATGCCAAGTTAGTGCATGCTGGTTGAGCTAAGAAAACTAAGGGGAGTTGTGGCTGCTTCCCTCTTCATGGCAGGTCACTGCCCAGGCTCCAGCACAGAGCCCTGGGAGCAGGGATGTGTTCTGACTGTGAGAGCCTGACAGGAGAAACCTGCTCTGATTCTCACTGCCAGCAACCTGCCTGCCTCAGACAAGCAGCTGGCAGCAGCGGGTGGCTCAGCTGATACTGAGATGGAAACCAGATAAACCCCTCCTCCTCCTCCTTTTTTTCCATTTTTTTAAATATATTTTGTCTAGGCACAAAGGTTTGTGGTTGGCCTGCTGCTAACAATGAGTGTGCTCCTGCTGCTCTGAGAAAAATTTCCTCACTTCTAGCAAAAGAGTGCTGAAAAAACCTAGTTAGAAAAGAGAATGGATCTGCAGCTTTATGCCATGCTTGAAAATGCCCTTTTCTTTGAGCTCTTCAGTCTCATGCCAGGAACTGGTTCCTGCTTTGCTGTAACAACTCTGTACTTGGGTTGTCCTTAATGCCTTTTGCAACACGAGGGTGCAGAGGCATGTGAGGTATTTACAGTTCTCTCACAGGAAAATATGCTCTAGGCTGTCACTGCCAAAAGAAAAAACCCTAGCAGAGGAAGCTCTTGGGTCACTGTAAAGAGGAATCTGATTTTGTTCAGCTTGTGCAATGGTCAGAAGTGTCTGATATCCTAAATATGAGGAAACAGAGTTTTCTGCTTTGTCCTGCAGTTTGTATTGCAATTGTCTCTGTCTTGTTCTCTTGTATTAAATGACCTCTCCAAGAGTAGCCAGGAACAGTCGCCCTGTTCATTCTCTACCTTGCACAATGCAGTCTGTAATTATTTCATTATGACTTTAACTAGTCTTTCTTACATTAAGGTTACAAACACCACATATCATGATTTTTTTATTTATTTAGTTTACTACTCAGCTATTAAAGGAGCTGAGGGAGTTGAGGGGCTTGTAAGAGAGTGAAATGGCTATTCAGTTTTAGAATTACCTCTGACACAGACTCAAGAGTACAAAACTAGCTGTCATTTTTTTCCAGGCCAGGAAGATTACATTGGAAAACTGCCAAATTCAGGTGTCTCTGTAGGATTCTGTCAGCTCAGACTGGCCAGGGAGGCTGCATGTGCCAGCCTTCAACCTGCTTCAGATAGGATGGTGGGGAACCCAACAATGAAAACTTCCCTGAGGACTCCTTCCTTCCCTAACCAGAATATATTGAGTAAAATCATGCTGGAGATGTTTCCATCAGCCTGGAGGGTTGTCGTAATCATCTGGCCTGTCCTCTTCTACTTAAAAGAGTTATCTGAGCGAAGTCTGAGGAGCTGCTGTGATAATTTGGGATGCCCAGTGTGTGTGCTCCTGCCCCTAACAACACACCCTGCTGCCATGGAACATTTGTTACACCATGAGCACGTACAGAACTGGCTGCAAGGAGCTTCTCACCACAGGTGCTACATCTGGAAACTCCAGATGTCCACAGAGCGTGCACAGGTGAGGTGGGAAGTCGATCTAAATGGCTCAAAACAGAAAAAGGAAACAGAGAGATGCTTGCTGTCCATGTGCACCTTGGTGGAAATAAAAGTAGAAAGATTTTAGCTGTGTCCTGCAGCTGTCAGTGCTGAATCTACACTGGAATCTTTAAAGAGTATTGATTTGGTAACATTTAAAAACATTGTGCTAAACATAGGGTAGCTGTGTATTTTCTGTCTTACTGGATCAGAAGCCAATGGCTGCAGAGGCACCACTGGTGCCAGTTCTGTTCAGAGAAGAATAGAATGCATTTATATTTATATGTATATGTATAT
>NC_031768.1:4616415-4621494 GCF_001522545.3 Parus major
TAGAATAGAATAGAATAGAATAGAATAGAATAGAATAGAATAGAATAGAATAGAATAGAATAGAATAGAATAGAATAGAATAGAATAGAAAAGTTTAAGCTTTAAGGGATCTTAAAGATCATCTAGTTCCAGCCCCCTGCCATGGGCAGGGACACCTTCCTCTAGACCAGGTTGCTCAGAGCCCCATCCAAACTGGCCTTGAACACTTCCAGGGATGGGATTTGGCCAACCTGCCACGTGATTCAGCTACATTCTTGTGAGGTTTGACTTGGTATCCCATCCTAATCTACCCAACACTGTACAATATCATAAAATAAGATAAATAGTTTAGCAACAGGTAAACTAACATCCCTCAAGGCATTTATCAGTGGGAAAGCTTCTAATGGGCATGTTTTGATTAAGATTGCACTGGAGACAGTGTTAGGCCTGAAGAGATTAAATATTTGAATCAGTGATTTGGAAGTAAATATAACTCCTCTGCTGATTAAGGTGTGTGACTTATGCAGGATGGTAAACAAAGAGGCAAGAATGGCTGCAATGCAACAATCTTGACTTCTTGATAAGCCTGACTCACTTAAGTGAAAAGTATTTAAGCAGCTGACTGCCCAAATGCACTTTTAGGAATCAGGAATGAAGGCCACATCTCCAGAACAGGAGGCTGGGAGCAGCAGGAATGGAGTCAGCAAAGGATTTGGCAGTGGAAGGATAAGCAGGTCAGCCTGAGCTCCCACAGTTACATCGTGGCCAAAAAAGGTTAATGGGATGCTTGGATTAACAGTGCACAAGCAGGGCAGGAGCAGGCTGATGTTAACTCTGAACATGGCATTAGTGGGATCAACACTGAAATGCTACATCAGGTTTTGGCATCAACTGCCCTAAAGAAAGGCTGGGAAGGTACAAAAAAAGGAGTCACAAATGACTGGTTGGCAGGAGAAGCTGCCACAAAAAGAGCCCTAAAGGGTTCAGTGCATTTCGTTTATACAAAAAAAAAAAAGATTGGACACAACTTTATTATGTCTTTGCTGTTATTATGGGGTATTTACCTTCTTGGGACCAGGAGAGGGAAAAGTACCAACCTGCAAAGGCCTTTTTAACCTGTAAAAAACCTTGTAAAACATACATGTAAACAATTAGTGAAAAATTGGGGTAGATATGGAAATACTCTACAAACCACTTACAGCAGATGACAAACTGGTGGAAAAACTGTCCAAGGTAACCTTTGATTTGATACCTTCAAATAAAGCCAGGATAGAGAAGAGAGCTGACCATTGCTGACTCCCATAGAGGGTAACTGCATGGCTGAAGGACTGGTGGGTTCCAGGGACCAGATTAGCAGATATGAGCAGGTATGACATGAGAAGTGACATGTGCCAGTCCATCAGTGGCCAAATGGGCATGGATTAGGACGAGCTCATCGTGAAAGGCTTTCATGTCAGGCCTGTGGACTGGCCAAGGAAGTCAGACACTGATGGAATTCTGGCTGTGAGGTTTGTGGCGGTGCCAAATAATTAGCAGGGTTCCCAGCTCACCACTCTCAAGCCTTTTTTAGCTGTGCCAGGGACTCCAAGGAGCTCATCTCTCCCAAACTGATGGACTGTCACTCTAATGACCATGACAAATCTGAGTGTAGTGCAGGGCCTGCAGGTTGGCTCCCTCCTGGGTGATGACAGCTCTGCCTCCTTGGGAACCCCCCTGGTGCCTTGAGCAGAGTGCATCACGCTCTAAAATCCCAGATCTTCTGTGCTTCTGCTGCCAGTCATGTCCAAAAACACCTGAGGCAGACAGGCTGGCAAAAGGACTCTTTTTTCCCCTGATGTGGATGGTCAGAGTGGCCATCTGCCAGGCACAGCCACTGCTCCACCCAGCCTGCAGCAGGTGGGGTCATTCAGGGTCTCCTGCCCTTTGTAAAAGAGCTGCACACCCCGAGGTGAAACTGTGCATTTCATGAAGCTGTTCCACTTCACACAGGAAAAAAAGAGGAAGGTGGTATTCACATCCTTTCCCCAGCTGGAGTTTAGTTGCCTTTTCAAAGCAGAACAACTGTGAGAGGAAAGGCACAAAAAACTTTCCCCACAGAATACTTAACAGCAGTGACTCAGGCCCTCTCCTGTCCCATCAGGCATGTTCTTGAAACAGAGCAGAGACTGAATTTGAAATGTACTTTTTTCATCTCCAGGATGAGTGCTCAGGGTGCTGTGGGAGAGGTGCTGCTTGCAGCTTTTGGTGAGAAAAACGTGAGTTTGGGTCATGGCTGAGAATTCCCTTTGGAAACAGCTTTCAGGAACTAAGTCCAAGTCAATTCCTCCAGGCATGAATCTTTCCCTGGCATTTCCTTCTGCCTAACTTTTCCTGGTGATGGCTGTGTGCTCCCCTTTCCCAGGTGCTTGACTCTATCCCTTGGCACTGCACAGGGAGGCTGAGCTAAAGGATTTCAAGGGATTGGTGCCGTGCTTTATTTCCAAGTTGCCCTGTAAATTGAGACTGCAGCCTTTTCATCAGACTGTGAGAATATTTTCTTCACCTAATCTGCTCACAAGAGGTTTGCTGAAGGTTTTCCCCTTGGCCCTCACTGCATGAGTGCTATCACTGGCTCCCCTGTGCCCAGACCCTGGGAATACAGTCTGGGAAGGTGCAGTTTAGGGAGATATGATGCCTAAAACCCAGCTGTGGTTTCCAGTCATTAGTCTGAGCAATGTGTGCACATTTCTGCTCATAACCAGGGCAGTATGATTTGAGGGAGACTGCACTGGAGGAATGCAGAATTACATCCAAAGTAGCCTCTGTGCTGGGGACCTTTTCCCTAGAGCCCTTGTTTTCTTCCAGCATGAAGAAAAATCTGCTGTTTCTACCTTCATGATAACCAAGGGAAAGTAAATTTGCTGCAAGTGTGCTCTGTTTACTTCAACTGAAAGCAGTGAGTTCATATAAATTATGCCCAATCTCTGACAAAATAACTCTATTTGTTCAGGCAGGAAGCCTGACTGTTTTCTTGCTCTCTCCTAGCACATCTTGGGATCAGCTGGCAGCTGAGGGCTACTTAGATACAGGCTAATGAACCACCAGCTCTTGCAGAGCTGAGCTAGGCCCCTATGGTTTCACCCTACCAGTGCTACCCCCCTTCAGTTTGCTTGATCAAAAAAAACTCCAAAAAACCAAACAACCAAAACAAAACAAAAAAAATCACCTTGCATCATAGGCTGTACACCTGTTGATTGCCATGAGTGCCACAGGGAGCAGCCACAGGAATGAGCTGCACTAAACTGCTCAGACACAGGTTGGTGCTCTGCCCTTGAATTTCTTGCTTGTGCATCTCTGGATGGGGATGCTCCAGTACCCAGATGTAAAAATACAGATAAAATCTGGTGTGAAATGAACATGTGAAACCTCTTGTGTTATTCCTAGAAGTGTCAGCTGAAGACAAATGTGGTGTCAGACACAGCTCAGGTGCATCATCACTGGCCATGGCTGTTCCAGGTGTCAGGGAAGCCAAGATGGATCCAGAATCCACCCCAAATCAAGGTCAATATTTAAGAAGGAAAGCCTGAATTTTCTTTTGGGGATGCCCATTTCTTTCCAATCTCTCCAAGATTCTCACTCTTTTGAAAGGGAATCCACATGACTGGCTCAGATAGCAGTTTTCCAGGCAGCTAAAATTAGAGATGAATCCCACCCATTACACAGAGTATACCTAACCTGAAAGGAATGACTGATTATGTTCTTCAATATTAAATAGATCTGAAGGCAGATCTGTTTAAACTGACTGATCACATTCTTCTCAAATAGCATTATATGAATATTTCCAGTATGGATAGGGAAGTATTAATGTCATGTACAGAAAGACATGACAAAATTCAGAAGGGTTATGAGTGGTTCCAATAAATAGGGAAGGGAAACAACAGGAAGGACCACAGCTGTGAGATCAAATCTTCTGGGGAGGGTAACTTTCAAGTCAGAACCAAAGCATACTCAGGGTATTCAGGATCTTTTAACCATTACAAGACTTTATTAAAAATATATGATATTATATCTTTCCCTCCCTTTTTTTTACACCCTATAAATTTTGTAATTTGGCCAAACTGCCTTAGGTTTAGCAAGAGCCAGAAGAACCATATCCCAAAATACGCCCTAGACAGTTACTCAAATGATGGTTATGAAATATGGGGGGAAAAAAATTTATTCCTCTCCTTATATTCTTGTCTCCAATATGATTTTGCCCTGTTTGCAGATTGTTTCCCCACAAAACCCAAGATAATTTCAGGTCTAGTGGCTGAAGCCAAACAGGATCTAGGGATTTCTGAGCAGATACAGCACAGGTTCTGCCCTTCCATGGGGTCACCTGCTGTGATGACAGACACCCACCAAAGCCACTCTGTCACTGTCCCCTCACAGGGGAGGGAAGACATAATGCCCATGAGTTAAGGGCAGAGAGAAACTGCTTTCTAAACACAATCATGGGTGAAACAGACTCATCTTGGGGATATTCATTTAATTCATTGCCAACAAAATCAGAGCAGGAAAACGAGAAATAAAAACAGATCTTAAAAACTCCATCCTCCCACCCCTCCCTCCTTCCCTGCCTCCTCCTCCAGTGCTGCTGGGAATGGGGATGGGGGTTTGGGCAGTCCATCACAAGCTGCTCCTGCCCCTGCTCAGGGAGGGGAGTCCTTCCCTCCCACGGGACATGGCTTCTACACAAGCTTCTCCCACACAAGTCCATGGCACGGGAGACTCCTCCAGGAATTCCTCCAGTGAGTCCATACCTCGGGCTGTTCACAAACTGCTGCAGGGGGGTCACCCTTCCACGGCGTGCAGTCCCTCAAGGCCAGGCTGCTCCAGCCTGGGTCCACCACAGGGTGACAAGTGCCACCAGGAACCTGCTCCAGTCTGGGTCCACCACAGGGTGACAAGGGCCACCAGGAACCTGCTCCAGCCCGGGTCCCCCACAGGGTGACAAGGGCCACCAGGAACCTGCTCCAGCCTGGGTCCCCACAGGATGACAAGGGCCACCAGGAACCTGCTCCAGCCTGGGTCCCCCACAGGGTGACAAGGGCCACCAGGAACCTGCTCCAGCCTGGGTCC
>NC_031768.1:4621764-4622943 GCF_001522545.3 Parus major
GGGTGACAAGGGCCACCAGGAACCTGCTCCAGCCTGGGTCCCCTCTCCACGGCTCCCTTCGGAGGCGCCCGGGGGCTGTGCCACGGCAGCCACCTCCATTCCCTTGGCCAGCAGGTGAAGCGCAGCCAGCCTGGCACGGAGAGCTGGGGGACATCCCACAGAAATCGGGATTACGGGGCACTGGGGACATCCCACAGAAATCGGGATTACGGGGCACTGGGGACATCCCACAGAAATCGCGATTACGGGACACTGGGGAACATCCCACGGAAATGGGGATTACGGGACACTGGGGACATCCCACGGAAATGGGGATTACGGGACACTGGGGAACATCCCACCGAAATGGGGATTACGGGACACTGGGGACATCCCACGGAAATGGGGATTACGGGACACTGGGGACATCCCACAGAAATGGGGATTACGGGACACTGGGGACATCCCACAGAAATGGGGATTACGGGGCACTGGGGACATCCCGCCCCAGCAGGGCAGAGGCCGGAGCGCAGGGATCACCACCCCTCCGCAGGGCTCCCGGCAGTAGTGCAGTATTGGCTCAACGTGTTCGGGCGCACAACACCCCGCACTGCCGAGGGGCGCGGGTTCGAAGCTCGCGGCCCCGAGTAAGAGGACGAGGCGTGGACATGGTGTGGCACTTTCTGCATCGGGCTACCCTGGCCCGTGTCCGACTCGCGGGGACAGCGTGACCCAGCTGGGTGCAGGGAAGCATGAGGAAGAGCCCCTGGAAGAGCCGCATCTGATGGACGTGTGGATTCCTGACCTGTGCAACCGGGAGTCAGCCAGCTCCCGCGGCCACCTGTACTCTGCGAAACTGGGAGAAACAGCAAAATCTCCCTTTTCCTTAAAATTCATTGTTTTATTATCTTTCACTAAGCTGCTGGTTTGTTCTCTGCCCTCCCTGTGCTTTCCTTTCCTCTTGTCCCTTTTTCTCCACTGTTGACTCACAGCTACCAGAATCAAACCATGTTTTTTGTTCTCAACCTCATCCTTCCACTGCTCTAACCTGTGTTCTTTCCACTTTTATTTCCCTATTATATTAATTGGCAAGAGCCACAAGAGCTTTTCTTTCTTTCTTTCTTTCTTTCTTTCTTTCTTTCTTTCTTTCTTTCTTTCTTTCTTTCTTTCTTTCTTTCTTTCTTTCTTTCTTTCTTTCTT
>NC_031768.1:4623298-4650407 GCF_001522545.3 Parus major
TCTTTCTTTCTTCTTATAATTAATAATAATTAATAATTAATATCAATAATAATAGCAGGAATTCCATTCCATGCTCTATCTCCACAGGCAGGGCATAAGAAGACAGGAAAACATACCCTAGAAGCGACCCAAACCAGTGTTTTCAAGTGGCAAAATGATCCTCTGTCCACAGGAAAAACGTTGTTGCTGGGGGTTTGTCCTGGCAAATAATTGCATGAGCGTTTCACAGTGGGCAGTTCATATTTTGCTCTCAGCTTGACTCTTTAGGAGGATTTATCCTGAAATATTTTCCCGAAAACTCCTCAAACTCTGCCCAGACTGGCTTAAGTGAACAGCACGTTGCAAGTAGCTGAGGTAGAGTTTTATTAAAAATTCCATCTAAAAATATTTTGCCCTTTTACAAGTTCTAACTTTCTTTTTCCCATCTGCCTCCTCCACACTTCTCGCTGGACTTTTCCCACATGTTGTATCCCAGCAGTGAGGTCCACAGTGGCCTTTGCATTTCCCGAGGCTGTAGCACATCTATACATGAACCAGTTCTTGCAGAGGCACCAGAGCTGTCAGTGCTGCACTAAAATGCCTCCTGTGGCTCTGCTGAACAACTGCCCCCTCTTGCTGTTGGTGCATTTCCACTTCTCCCTGCCCTCCCCAGAGCATTTCTGCTTGCAATGTTCTTTTTCTTTCCTGTGGGCTGCACCAGTTGAGTGTCTGTAATGCTTATCCTGCTGGAAAGCCTGGAAGCTACTACTATTTCCTCATCTATTTTAGGAGTCAGGGTTTTGTCCCTGCCTGCCTGTCCTCACCTTCATTTGTAATTTCCTTTTATTTTTTTTGTGTCCTGGTTTTTTTCTTTAACACAGTTTTATATCTCTACTCTTTTTTTTTACTTTTTTTTTTTTTCCCTTCACATAGAGTTGTGTTCTTGATCTTTTTCGTCTGCAGGGACCAGGGGATCACCTACAAAGTTAATGGAAGAGTTAATGAGGGAATGTAGGAATGCAGTTGGCTGCTATTTTTAGCATGCTTCAACTTATGTAATGATTTTTTTTTTTTCCCTGTGTGGTATCAAAATAGATACCAAAATACCAAATAGAACTTGGTTTCTGATAAACCTGTTTTATGTCTCAGTGTTTTACAAGAAGCCCCTGTAGATACTGATACTGCAGCCACCATGATAAAAATAAATACTGGGGATCTGGTCAGGAAAAACTCTCGTGGAAGGCAGCACCTTGGTACCACAAACTTCTTATGGACAGAGCTGAAACTTGCTTTGTGCAGCAGATTTCAGGACTGTACATTTCAGTTCAGCTTTTATGTTGCTTTCCTTGCTTCTCTCTCAGCATTTAGGAAGTTAAAAGAGGATAGCAACCGTCGTGCTGGGTGTGTATCACACATTCACTAGGGTATGGTTCTTCTCTCTCTAGTTCCACCTCACAGTTAAAATAATGATGTTTTTAAGTTTTGTTGGGTTTTTTTTTACCTTGTAAATGCCTTAGACACACACACATCAGTATTTCATAGCCCTTTTCAGCTCCTGTATGGAGATAATGGAGATAATGCAGCTTTTGCAATGTTCTAAGGGAAATTTGAAGAGACAAACTTGAATAAATTGTGAGTTCTACAGACACATGCTCCAAATTGAGTTAACTGAAACCCTGGGATCCTCACTGGAAGAATGCATCATGAATTATCTTTAGTCTTAATATTAGGTGATAATTGTCTTTAAAACGTTTACTCAAACACAGTTTAAGCCTTCAGTGAGAACTTCTGGATGGGCCCATCCATGTTTGAGTGGTATTCCACAGCAGGTAGATATTTCTTCCCCAATAAATGAGTTACAAGTAAATAACTTCCTGCAACATCTAAGGACTGAATCCAAGGCCGAGCTTAGAGTCTCCACACTATTCCTGGCCAGTGGGTTGCAGTGGATGGTAAATTTTGCATGTTTCCAAGGAGGAATCTTCCCTCATGGAAGAGATTCCCACTAAGGGTTATTAGCACATTCTGGAGAGACAATCACATCAGGAATTATTTGAGCCAAGAACAGCTGGAGAGCACCAGGGAGACATTTGATAGAAGCCAGCCCTGCGCTGAAGCGCTTCTTTGTGCATCCATCTCGCAGCCACTGTCAGGAGGGAGGATTCTGCAGGGCAGGGACCCCATCTGACCTGGGCCAGATGTTCTGGGCAGCAGTTCCCTCCCTGCAGCACCGTGCTGCAGCTTGGCAGGGATAAAATACTTACCTGCCTCCCAGGGGCTTTGTGAGGCTTATCCCATGTCTCTACAATGCCACACGAGTTCCAGCCTCTCTGGGAAGCTCCCTGATTAGAAGATTCCTCTCAGATTATGAACTCCTGTATGCCATGTTTGGTAGCTGCTTTGAAACCAGTGCTCAGACCCCTGCTGTATTTCATCTCCACCTTCTGCTGCTACCAGAGGAATTGAGAGGGAGCCTCAGCACACACCTAAAACAGTCCCAGCAGGAATGGGAACATTCAGATGGCTGGTGGTTTCTTGGCAAACTGGTTGGGCAGAGCTTTGTGTCCCCAGGTAGCACAGCAAATGAATCCAACCTGGAGCCGAGTCACGGGTCCAGGTTCAAGCCAGCACTGCCAACACAGCCCTAATGCCATGTGAACACCACCCACTGCCCTTCACCTGCAGGACATCAGTGTCTGCAGGGAGGTGTCAGAGGATGAACCACACCCTGCTCTGTGGTGCCCAGAAACGGGACAAGAGGAATGGGCAGAAATGATGCCCAGGAAGTTCCACCTGAACATGAGGAAGAACTTCTTTCTTCAGCAGTGACTGAGCACTGGTACAGATTGTCCAGAGAGGGTGTGGTGTCCCTCACTGGAGATATTCCAGACCTATCTGGACACAATCCTGTGCTGTGTGCTCTGGGGTGACCCTGCTGGAGCAGGGAGGTTGGACTTGGTGACCCCCTGCAGTCCCTCCAGCCTGACCCATCCTGTGATTTAGTGATGGTGTGAGCTCTCTGAAATGCAGGTCATTGGTGTGAGGAGTGAATGCATGGAGAATGTAACTCAGTGACAACTTTCCTTCCTCTCCGTTCCTGAACTACAATGGCTTTCTCATAAATAAGTGGGCAGGAGCCCCAGGGCCAGAAGAGCTGTCTCGTCCTCATGAAGCCGGGATGGCACAAGGCGATATGGGGTGGTACTTTTGCTCCCCGTTTCCTCAGGGAATACCTCCGGGAGCCCATCAGGAAGCCTGTCCCATCATGGGGACAATGCTGGCTGCCCTCCTCACTTTGTCCCGGCGAGCGACCTTCGGTGCCCCAGTCCCCGGGACAATCGTGTTGGGGCAGAGCGACAGCCACGGCCACCAGCGGCTTGGGGACACGCTGCCCACCTTTGCCGGTGCCGAGGGTGTCCCGACCCCTCGGCTCTCCCCATCCCCGGGGGGGGCGGGCCGGGGCGGGGGCGGCCCCAGCTCCATCCCTGCCCGCCCGCCTCCCGCAGCAGTCGGGGAGGAGAGGCGGCACCGGAGGGCTCCTCCGCCAGCAGCCGGGCGGGCAGCGGTGCACATGGCATGTCTGATGGCGGCTTTCTCCCTGGGCAGCGCTTTGGTAAGGCGGGCCCTGCCTTCCCTCTGCGGGGCCGCGGAGAGCGCCGGGCGGGGGGCGAGGTGCGGGGCCGGGGCACGGAGATGGAGCCAGGGCTCCGCGGGGAGCTCCGAGACGCTTCCCGAGGGAAAAGCGGGGTCGGAGGGTGAGCCCGGGGCCGCGGGGTGCAGGATGTGGGCTGAGGGATGCGGGATGCGGGATGCAGGGTGAGGGATGCGGGATGAAGGATGCGGGATGAAGGATGCGAGTGTGCGAGCGGCCGGCGGCGCTCGGCGGGACTTGACCGCTGGTTACCTCTGTCTGTAGCTAAGGCGGGGGGATTATCGCCGAGCATGCTCCCTGCGCCGCTGCGCCCCGCCGGCTTCCCGGCGGATTTGCGGAGGGACCGTAACCTTTGCATAACAGCCGGGGCCGGCGGGGCACGGAGCGGGCAGAGCCCCGGGACCCTCCTGCCGCTGCCACCGGGCGGGCGCTGCCGTCCCCGCCGGGCTCCGGGAGCGGCCCGGCTCCTCACCGGCTCCATCAAACTACATGGGAAATAGCCCAAAGTGGCCAAAAGCAGCTGGGCGGTGAGCGCGGGGCTGCGGGGCGGGCGCGGGTCGGGATGCGGGGCTGGGGCAGCAGCGGGGGCACAGCGGGGCTGGGAGCGAGCTGCAGGTGCTGGAGCAGAGGGGTTCAGCTGTGTCTGTGCCTTCCACACGGCTTGGCCGAGCCTGTGGCTGTCGTAGCCGCGGGATTGACCAGATTTTTCCGAGCGAAGGTGATCCCGAGACGGGGAGGAGGTTGGACCATCCTCACCCATAGCAGCTGGTCTCTGGAGGAGGCAGATGTGTGAACAGGCAGTTCGGTCCACAAAGTGGCTGGAATTGTTTAATGTCCCACGAACAAAAGTCTTTGGCTTCGTGCTCTCGGGTGATCGAGTAGTCAGAGGCAAGCAAGGCTCTTGTCCAAAGGATATTTCCTTTTGGATCGATCTAAACTGGAGAAGCTCTGGCTGTCACCTGAATAATCAAGGTGACCTGCTCATTGAGAGTTAGCTTTTGGGCATTCCCTCTGATTGTGTGAAGGTGCTCAGTGGTTCCTCAGAACAAAACAGATTCTGAGTGCCAAAGTCAGCCTTGAAAACATTCAGGGAACAATATTGTTAACTCACCTTCTCTTAGTTTTTAGGGAAGTTCCCCTGCTTTAATTGTTGAGCTCTAAGATGTTTCACATTACTCTTGTTATGTTCAAATTACATACCGTGGCAGTCAGCTCTTTAAGAATTTGACAGTAAGTGTTACTGGATACCTGACCTCTAAGTAAGTTGAGAGCACGATTAAAATCTCTTTCTTGAGAAAATGTGGTGAGCAGAGCTGATTATTTTCAGCTAGAACTTGGGGCTCCCAAGTTGTGCTTGAGGAATGTGAAGATGCCAGCTATGGAGTGGTTATGCAGGAATACTTTTTTTCATCAGTGATTATGTAGGACTGGAGGTTTTTTGATGTTTTTGTCAGCATTCATGACAAGTGAGTGATCTGAGCTGGGCTGCTGTTCCAGCAAAGATGGGAAGACCAGGAACCATGAGAGGGAAATGGAAGTGGCACAGGGAAGAGGAGGCAGTGTCACTTTTAGCTGAATTAGAGAAATAGAGGGGAGCAGTGGCAGGACCTGCAGCTCTGTGTTCACGCATTGAGAAGTAGTGCAGCACATCTCTTTCCAAGAGATAACTTTGTAGATTGTTGGGCAGATGTCAGCATGGAAAGCCTGGCACATAACCCATCTACAGAAGTCCTTTCCAATACAAATCTGCATTAAAAATACTAAATTTCCTAATAGACAACTGTGCAGATGTTTGGCTCTGCTTATGACATCCACCAAGCAACAGATGACAGCTTCAGCTAAAATTCTGTTTAGCTGAAGAAATTTCATGACTGTTTTTCCTTTTGAGCTTACACACATCCTGCTCATATTGGTGCAAGACACCTGTGCTGGTAAAAGGAATGGGAAAAAAAAATCCAGATTTTGTATACATAATTAAAAAAAAGAAAAAAAAAGAAGAGAAAGGTGGGTGGAAGGCCATTGTCGTGGTCAGGAGAGGAGGGGAAGGAGACCTTACAGAGTCAGTGGTGCAAGAACTGGAGCAGGGTTTGTGTGTTTATGTACCTGGTAAGATTTCCATTAGTTATCACTATCAAGCATGGAAAGCACTCGAGGTTTTTGGGTGCAAAGCATTGTGCTTTCCTAAAAGACCTCCAGAAAAGAACTTGTACTGTCATCCCAGGTTGCAGAGTCCCCAGAACTATCAGTGCAGGAGAAAATGAGGCATGAAATAGTGCATTTGAAATTCTCAGAAATATAATTTCACCTTTACAGAAGCATAGGCTGACCCAGAGGAACAGGAGCTCTTAGACATTTTGAGTAGCTGTCTTTTGAAATGTCTGTAAAAAATAACTGTTCAGCCAGCTCCCTTCCCCCTTCAGCTCTGTCCCAAGCCCTGGAATCAGAGTAACTAGAACCAAATTCCTTGAGTGCATGAGAAACCAAATACAATGGGGACTGAACTTATAAATGTATTAATCTGGTGCAAGATCTAAGGAAAACTAGTGCTAAAGGAACTGTATGTGCTGCAAGAGCTCTTTTACCTCTTCTGTCAAGGCTCAGGCAAAAGAACAAACAAAAGATTGCTTTATTTTACTCCTCTTTCACCTTTCAGCGCATTACAGCGCCAGATTCTTGTGCTATTTAAAGAATAACTCCTGTGATGGAGAAGGGTTTGATAGGTGTTCCTAAAGTCTGTGAACTTTCTCCCCTTTCCCTGCAGGGTGGCAGCAGCTCTGGTTGCACCATGGCCGAGCCAAAGTCTGTGTGTGTTTCGGTGGACGAGGTGGTCTCCAATGGCACAGACCCCCAGGACATTCGACTCATGAATGGACACTTAAAAAAAGTGGACAATGCCCTGACAGAAGCTCACAGGTTCTCCTACCTGCCCCGCAGGCCAGCTGTGAACATCGAGTTCAAAGAACTGTCCTACTCCATCCAGGAAGGGCCATGGTGGAGAAAGAAAGGTGAGGAAAACAAAGATTCACCCACAAGAAGCTGTAGATGCAGCAGTTCATACAACTGCTTAATTCTGCCTCCCAATTCTTAAGTATTTGGTGTAAATATAGTATTGCTGTGCTGCCAAATATCTGTCCTGTGATCTTGCCTGTCTACAATTTATTGTTGAGGGTGGGTAGAGCATGCAGGAGTTTAAAGATGGGGGTGGGGGAAATGAGGAGGCTTTGTTTTTTCACTCCTGCAATTGGCTGCTTTGTGAGATGGTTGTTTTTTCAGTACTCTTTCAGAACAGCAAGTATCTCAGAATTTCAGAAGGCATTAGACCAAGATAAGAACTGTTTTCTTTAAAGGCTGTTTGGAAAAAAAAAATGTTGGGAGCTAGAGGTTTCTCTACAGCTTAGATGGTCTCTCAAAGCTTATCATTTCTTTGATGAAATCACTGGCTCTTGCTGGGACTGAATGCTGAGGTTCAGTCAAGGACCAGGATGCTCTTTGGGTAACTCCTTTGCTGATACACACTCCAAAGAGTTCACAGCCTGCAACACAGGGTGTTCCAAAATGATAGATATTGGGCACTTCTCAAGGAAGAGAAGTGCTGGGAGTAAGAAGGAATTATTCAGCTCTCTTCTTTATAGGTTCTTGGTTGATTCCAGTTCTAAAAGGTGATTCTGTCCTTTCTCCTCTGCTTGGCAACAATTCCTTTTATGCCTTCATTTGCTTTGTGTAACCATGTGTTTCCTAGAGAGTTTTTTGGTGTTTTTTTCTTTGGTGTGTGTGACTAGTCCTCTCTCTCTGAAAGGAAAACTAGGTCGTGCAGTAAATTCCTGCCAGCAAAAAGAAGTATGCCCAAGAGACAATATTGAAATCTTCAGGAGAATTTTGTGTACTAAATGATATAATTGCCCTTCCTTGAGGAATTCACTCCCAGTAATGAAAATTGGTGTGCTTGTGTGCTTTAGTTCTTTTAAGAGATAAGGCCCTGCCAGTGCAGCTCTTACCTGAGCCATACTTGATACCTGCACTGGCTCTGAAACTATAAATCCACTGCCTTAAAGGTTCCACTTGAAATTGTTTCACAAAGTACTTGGCTGCTGTCTGTAAATTGTGTCATTATCACAACACCAAGGCTTCAATAGTCTAAAAATGTGTGGTATGAAAAGCACTGGAGCTGTTGCCATGAACTGTATGGGGACAGGCTGGGCATACAGTTATTCATTTGTTGAGAGATCTGCAGATTTCATGCTTTAATGGGTTTTTCAACATCCAAACTGTATGTAGACCCACTGGCATTCTTTTAATTGTTTGCTAAAATTACATGGAGTCACATTGTCCATAGGAGAACAACTTAGTTTGGCAGCAACTTCGGTGCATTCAAAATTATTCTTTATCTTATCAGAATGAGCACAAAATGTTGAAGGTTTTTTGTCCTATAAGAAATGGAGCTATGCCAAAATGTCTCATTTAAGATTTAAAAGCTTGAGATTTCTTACTGAATCTCTTTCTCACTGCCCAGAATTGATTGAGGGGTTCTATACCCAAAACCACTGCAAATTTTCTGACAAGCCTGGGTGACTTGGCTTGAACAAAACAATGTCCTGGCAGACATCCTGGTGCTGAAAACGACCAGTGGAGGTATTTAGCTCTGGGGTATGGCTGTGGCTGTGTCACCACATCTGGATTTGAAAGAGGAGATTGCTGGCTGGTTGTGTGCAGGGCTTCAGATCCTCCTCACCTGCTCTCACACCTTGTGTCATCCCTGGGACCACCAAGGACAGCCTCAGAGTGGCTGAGCTGCTGTCTGCCAGCAGGGCTTGGCTCTCCTCTGCTTGCCAAGCACCTGAAACAGACTTGGGAGGTCTGCACTCAGTGCCAGGAGTGCTCTCACAGCCAGGAAGGTGAATCACGTCGTGTGGCCAAGGCCATTCCCAGCTGCAGCCGAGTCCTTCTCCTTCTCCTCATCACTGTGAGCACAGCTGGAATATTGTACCAGTTTTGGGTGCTTCATATCACCAGAGATACTGGGAAGCTGGAAATGGTCTGTCAGAGGGATAAGAAATGGTTCAGGGCACCTACAAAGAGCAGCTGAGGAGTCTGGGCTGCTCCTGCCAATAGGGCCAGATGATAAATAACAAGAACCTGTGGCCACACACTGCAGTTTGGGGGGGTTAGGGTGGACACCAGGAAATCCATACCTGTTCCCCAGGTGGGCTTTCTCCATCACAGGGGGTGTGGGACACGTGGCTGAGCAGCTGATCTGATCTGGAGCTGGTGGTTGTCGTGCTTTGAGTAGAAGGCTGGGCCAGGACACCTCCAGAGGTCTCTGCCTTCAGTGTTTCAGTGAGTTGCTGGTCAGATTATAGAAACCTTCTGGAACCAAACTTTCCTCCCAGTCACGTTCCCTGCTCCAGGGACTGGCTCAATAGATTGGTTTTAACAGAAAAGATTTTCCATTAGCGAAATAGAAAACCTAAATATTGCCTAAATAATCTCCAATGAAGGTAGGGACCAAACAATTCAGATTATTTGAATTGTTTTAGGGGTTCTGCAAATAGAATTTTATTTTGTGTGTAATTTGGGATATCTCTGTTCAAACCTGATGGATTTGTAGCTGAGTGCATTACATATAAAACTATTCTGAATGCCTTATCCTGGTTTCTGCTCCAGTGGGAAACTGGGACTTTGCAGTTTTGCAATATTGTGCCTCCAAACACTGGTGGCTGCTGCAGTTCAGCACTCCTTGTAGATTCTTTGTGCTAAAAGTCTCTCTCGTTGCTTTAATGTGAAATATTTGAATTCACTTTTTGTGAGAAGAGTAGCAGAAAACATGCTGGGGAAAAAAAATGTCTTTCAGTTCACATTGTTCTTGGGTGCTGGTTGTGGTAAGAAGAGATAAGGGATGCTGTTTCAAAAATGTCTTTTAATTAATGGTGTTTCTATTCTGAAATGGAGCTTGAAAAAGAAAATCTACTATTTCTACATCATTCTCTATGACTGTAATGAATTAGTTAAAACCTTTCAAGAGTGTTGGATCACAAAGGCAAAAGTACAGTTTCTTTGCAAAGACAATTTGTGCCAGCATGTTGGAGGGGAATTCAACTGAAGAGCAATTCCCTTCAGTAAAAATGGCATTGCAAAGTAATGTTAAGGTTAGGCTCTAAATTAACAGAAGGAGGAATAATTAGTAGTGCTGCCATTGTGTTCTGTACTTAGCTTGATTTTTCAGACAATGCAACTCATGGTATGTCATGTCTCTTACTTTTCATTAAAAGCTCAAAGAAAGGTGAATTTGCATTGCTTGTCAACAACAAAGAAGCTAAATAAGCCTTAGTAGACTTCAAATTGGAATTTTTTGTTGATTTTTGTCTCAGCCTTAAACTGCTTAATTAAACTATTAATTATCATTTTCTCTTTAAGGAGGGGCATTTTGATTCTGAGGTTTATATGATAAATGCTGCTCTGCTTATGAGGCTTTAGCAGAGACTGGTGTGACTCTGGAGTTGATTAATTCCTGGTGTAATTTCCCCTGAGGTCAGTGGGATTAACAGGGAAGGAATATGGCAGGTCAGTCCTTGATCAAAGCCACTGTGTCTGACCCATCCCATTCAGCAGGAACTGTTGCCAATACAGGAATTTGGAAGAGGTTAAAGAGGTAAAAAGTTTCAGAAGGTCTCAGCTGACTTTGACATTTTCCCTGTAAAGCTTTTAGGGAATTGTTTCAACAGGTAGAAACAACACTTCCTTCAGGTTTGAAGGAAAGAGATTTTCGAGTGACTTGTGAGGTTAAGGATCTTCCAGGGTGGAAAATGGGTCTCAGTCT
The DNA here is from genome assembly GCF_001522545.3 of Parus major. Taxonomy (NCBI): domain Eukaryota; kingdom Metazoa; phylum Chordata; class Aves; order Passeriformes; family Paridae; genus Parus; species Parus major. The sequence continues at coordinate 4,633,744 of NC_031768.1, forward strand.
TTGAATCCAGGCTATATTTGAGCATGTCCTGGGGGTTTGCAAGGGCTCACGATGGCAGAAAGCCCCAGGACTCCTGGAGGAGCTGTTGTGAGAGGGACTGGCAAAGCCAGAAAAAGGAAACTTCAGCACATTCATTAGAAATAATAGGGTTGCTTAGTCCCAGGATACTTCTTCTTTCTATTAGGATGAGGGACCCAGCTGGCTTGGAGGGGAAAAGAAAGAGTCTTGTGTTAGATCCAGTGTGGATCCTTAAATGTGAAAAGCAAGATCTGCAGAGCTTTGGAACAAAACAGGGCTGAAGTTTCACTGTCTTGTCACAAAGTCATTTATCTAAAGGTTGAGAAGGAGATAAAAGTGGGTCTTGGCTTCTGTGCTGTATGTTTAAACTGCAGTTTGAAATGTAAATCACAGGAACACAGAGATTGGTTTTACCAGTTCATGGAAAAATGGTGTGTAGGTTTTCCTACTAGGACCACCTGAAAACTGTTTGCAAGAGGATTTGGTAGAAAAGTCAGTGCCTCGAGTTTCTGTCATTTTTGTTAAAACCACCATGAAATAAACTGAATTGTGGTTTGGGGATGAATTATGTATACTCCCCTATACAAAGGGGGCATGAAAAGTACTTTGGAGCTTTCTGCCTGGGTCAAAGTCATTCAGCTTTAAAAAAAAACATGTGTTCTATATATCCATAAAAAGGACATGTGTTCTATTATCTCTGGGTGGGTTTGCTATAATATAGGATGGAAATGGAAATATTCTGCCTATATAATTGAGTGCATCCAGGAAGAAAGTAGTAATAAATTTACTTGCAGAACACCACAACAACTCAGGGATTGCTTTTTTTTTATTTTATTTTTTTTTCTCCCTCTCACACTTCTCAGTATTCATGGTTAATTAGGCAACGTTTTAGTTGGAAATTTCTCCGTTGTTATTTTTAGGACTGTAATGAGTCATTTGTGCTGCGTTCGAGTGAAGTTCTGGGAGGATTTGGTCTGGAGTAACCTCTGAGGGAATGGGCTCCGGCCGGGTATTTTCATAGAGCAGCTTAGGAGCAGCACAGAAATCAGTGCTCAGCAGAAAAACGCGACATTTCTTATTATTTTTGGTTTGTTCTGCTGGCTCAAACGCCGTGGAAACAAACCGGAGAGGTGCTGCTGCCTTTGCTGTCAAGGTTGCAGCTTTGAGCGGTGGGAGGGGAATGAAGGACCGGGCTCCTTCTGGATGCTCCGGTGGGGGAACACGGAGCCTTTGGCAGGTTCTTTGGTATTCATGGAAGGAGAAAAGTGGCCGTCACAGCCCGAGATAGTGTCAGCAGAACAGCGCGATCCCTGCCTTCCAGCTCCGAGGGCTCAATATTATGTTAATACCGCTCTCTGTAAGATGGAAACTTCAGCCGCTGTCAAACCATCAGCAGAGATTTAAACAGGCTGGGCTTTGCTGATTTGCCTCGGTGCCGTCTGAGGAATTAGTTCTGGTGCACACACTCGGACAGACCCCTTTCTTTTTATTTAGTTGGGCGCTTTTTAAAATTTATTTACTTATTTGCAGCATCCTCCGAACGACTTCATCTAAAAGATCTCACCCTCCTCTCATTTCTCCCATCCCCTCCGGAGACACCCGAGCCAGAGGAGGGCAGGGGGAGCCGGGCAGGGAGGGTTTGCCGGGGGTGCGATGCTGATCCCGGCAGGGAGGGTTTGCCGGGGATGCGGTGCTGATCCGGGCAGGGGGAGCCGGGCAGGGAGGGTTTGCCCTGGATGCGGTGCTGATCCGGGCAGGGAGGGTTTGCCCTGGATGCGGTGCTGATCCGGGCAGGGAGGGTTTGCCGGGGATGCGGTGCTGATCCCGGCAGGGAGGGTTTGCCGGGGATGCGGTGCTGATCCGGGCAGGGAGGGTTTGCCGGGGATGCGATGCTGATCCCGGCAGGGAGGGTTTGCCCTGGATGCGGTGCTGATCCNTGCGATGCTGATCCCGGCAGGGAGGGTTTGCCCTGGATGCGGTGCTGATCCGGGCAGGGAGGGTTTGCCGGGGATGCGATGCTGATCCCGGCAGGTGCAGTGCGCCGCAGGTGCCGCATCCCGCCCGGCGCGGTTACTGGCGGCCGATGCACTGCAGTAACCCCGCGGGATGCTCCCGCCTGGTTGGCTGCTCCAGGCTCTGTTGCTAAGATGGGAAGGAGGGAGGGAAAGATGCAGAACAGGAACGAGCGAAAACCCACTTTGCGAGAGAGGTTTTTCTTTTTTTCTTTTTCTTTTTTTTCCTTTTTTTGACAGATGGGTTGTATTGTTGTCGACCATTTTTTGCCTGCTTTGTCTGAGAGCGTGTTTTCATCTCAGAGAGGAGGATGTGTGCAAATTAAGATCCATATGTTAGGAAGAATAAACAAGTTAGGCTGGTCAAAACCAACTGTGATGCTGGTAAAGGGCTCTTTTTAGGCAAATATTGTGTAGATTCCTTTTCATGGTTTAGAGGGTCGGCAAAATTAATTAAAATGAAGCATAATTTTTTAGTAGAGGGTTTCTAACCACATGTTTTAACCTTAATAAAATCTGTGCAATTTCTCTTTTAACACTTAAGCTGTGTCAAGATGGTAAAAATATACTGAGTACTCACTGTTACTGGAATAGTTCACAGTGTTTTTATTAAGTGATAAATAACTCTTCCCAGTGTTCTCTTGCATGTGTTCCATAAAATAGAGGTTATTGGGAACAAGTCTTGGTCAGCCCCTTTGTCTGATCCTTCTACTGTTTCCCAGCTGAGCATGACCTTACTTCAGCATTACTTGTTTTCCTTCAAGCAGAATCCATTGCTATTGTGGGTTTGTTTTTTGTTGGGGTTTGGGTTTTTTTTGTTTGTTTGGAGTTTTTTTCAACCTGGAGATTTTTTTAGAAACGTGCCTTGAGTTTGACTCCGTGAGTTTTGGTCACTGAATCTTAAAGCAGAACATCTTTCTCTTTGCTGTACTGTTTATTAAACCTCAACATTACAATGACCTCACTGTTCTTCATTCTAGCTAATGTTTTGATACAAAAAATTTTATTAGCTGCTGCTGTGAAAACTTGTGGCTGAGCAAGGAGGTTTTAGAGAGACACCAGTTAAAGCATTGTGGATTTTATACGCCAGGAAGTGGTGACAGTGACTTGTTGGGAGTCTGAGCTCTGTTCTTTGCAGTTTCCATCTCTCAGAAAACGTGTTGGGGGCTGGCTGTAACTCACCCTGACGCCCTTCCACTTCAACTTTCTGTATGCTCAGTGGGATTTGATGAAATGATTTATCCTCTGCCCATGGTGGTCATGCCCTGCTGGAGGTGTTGAGGAGGTAGAGACAATATGCACCATCATCTGGGTGTACTTTTGTCACATTTCAAAGTAGACTTTGGTTTCCGTAGTCTGGAGATCCGTCTGAAGGCTGGGGAGAGATGAAGCAAGAGGCATTTTGTAACTGGAGGCTTCAGACATCACATGATTGATCAAGGTTTTCCACAACCTCACTAAAAGGAAAGAGAAATCACAAGAACAGACAAAAGTAGAAGCCAACTCGAGTAAAAATGCTGTTAAAGTTAATTTTTTGTTGTGTACTTTCATGTCACTTTGACAAGTGCCTTCTGGAAGTCCTTGGGGTCTGAGCTTACCAGCTTTCTAGGGCAGGTTTTTGTTCTCTGGGGATTAAATATCTCAGAGTTCAGCCCTGTATCCTCTGAGAAATTATTTGCTTCACTCTTCCCTGTAGCATTGTTCTTGTAGATAAACTGTGGAGACAGTCAGAACATGGTACTACTCAGAATGTGGCAGGCCCTCACTCAACTGCTTCATAATTCACATCTGCACCCTTTAAAATTTGGGTGGGTAACTTTGTTTTCTATTAGAAAACAGTGTTTGGTCTTCTTAGTAAAATAACAAGTTAAAACTTACAAGAAACAACATGCAAGGAGAACCCCAGAAAAATTTACATGGCAGCTAAGCACATGAGAATGAACTAATTTGAATTTATAATTAAAGAGTTGCAAACTGAAAGGTGGGTGTTCATTCTCAAAATGAAAGTCCTTGAGGCAAAACCTAAACCAACAAGTGATGCTTTAACCCCAGAATCTCTGGTGAGGTGCAGAAGGACATGTGCCTAGCATAAGACTGAGTTTTTGTCAAAAATAAATCAGGAGTTTGGGTCATTGTGCCCCTTTCTTTGCTGCAGGCATCTGAGAGAAGTGGCCACCTACCTTCTTGTGGGATTCATTTATTTAAGAGCTTTAATAAAATGTCTTGTTGAAACATGACATCCATGTCAGATGGCAAAATGACCCCTTTTTTTTAGGTATTCCTTCCAAAGGAAATCACATACTGTTAATATTGCCAAACCTTGTATCAGAAACTTCTGCACAAGGCCTTTTATCTCCTCTCAAAAGCCTTGATACAGTTAGAAGCTGAGGTGTTGGTGTTTCATATTGCCTGCCCACTGTGCCAGCTTTGAACCTAGCAGCCAGCTGGTTCAAACACCACTGGTACAGAGGAAAACAAATCCACCAGCCCTTACCTAGACTGTACCATGTGGAAAATTCAGGTTTCTACTGTGAAAACAATTTACAAGCAGAGCTCTAGTCCCAAGGACTGGCAGAGTGTTCCTTATCAAGCCCAGGACCAAGCTTTAACAGGCATCTTCTTCTTGATATCAGCCTATTAGGAAAAGGAAAAAGGTCCCCAGATTATCCAAATGTAGTCACTTTTTGATGAACTTCACGAGAAGAATAGATAATACACTCTGTATGGAAGAATTACTGCCCTCTTCATCAATTATTTAACTTGTTCATCCCCAAGTCTGATGAAGAAGGGTAACAGCACAGACAGAGAAGGACAGACAATTTTGGTTGTTTTCAGTAACTCTTTGAACCTCAGTAACTTCCTACAAGTAACTGTAAGGAGGCCTGCTGAAATATCCCATTAGTGATTATTTTGCAAGTGAATTTCCTTGTGAATTCTGTGCTGTAGTGCAGATGTCTGAGTTTTATTTGGCCTTTGGACACTTTGTCGTTTAGAAAAGAAGATTTCAGAGAGAATATTTGATCTGAATGTGAGTAGTGACATAAAATACAGCAGGACTAATCCTATGGAAGTGTCTCTGGAACAAGGACAAAACAATTCTGTCTAGGAAATGGTGTGGCTGGACCTTCCTGTCACTGCTGGGCTTCTGTTCCCATTTACAGCTCATTTGGACTTCGCTGATTTTGTGGGGGAAACAGATGTGCTCTGCAGACTTAATTTTCTTCAGAAGGTAGAGGGATAAAGCCATCCAGATTCTTACCAGGCAGAACTACGTGGAATTACATAACAGCCGAAGAGAAAACCGCTTGTTTATTCAGGGTTTGTTTTTTTTTTTTGTTATGTATTTGTTCCAAATAAAAAGAAATGGCATAGACCTTGGCTTTACAAGCTAATTTACCATCTGCCTCTCATCTAGTATGTACAGCCTGCATCTTTTGTGTAAGAATCATATTTCTTCCGGCTTCTCATGTTTAGAGTAATGACAAATGTTGTTTATAATTGCAGCACATCTGCTACAAAAGACAGGAGAAGATAGAATATGCAGTGGTCAGGTTCCTGGGTAAATGAGAACAGACCTGTGCTCTGCCTCTTGCTGAGCTTTAGAGGGTAGGCTTTTATGCCAGACAGAAGAAAGACGTTTCAAATGAAGTGATGCACCTGGTTAATATGAAATTTAAAGGAAAAAAACACCACAAACTGAAGCTTTTAATACTCTTGTTAAGCACTGGAGTTAAATTCTGCCCTGTTGCATCAGTTTTGTGCTTTTGAAGCAGTCAAGTGGATGGGGCTGCACCAGCAGAGCCTGGCCAGTATAATTTTTTTTTTTAGTCATGATGCAGTTATTACCTCAAGTGCTTTGAAAATTAAACACTCTAATAACACCAGCATGGCAGGGCTAGAATGGGTAAATGAGTACCTAATTAAAAGAAAAGGGATTGAAGCTAAATATTTGCTATTAGAGGAAGAGCATTTTCTTTTTCTGGGTCAAAAAGCCACAAACTGCAGCCAGCTTATTGCATATGAATATCAAGGCCTGACTGTCTAAAATGCTATTTGAGGCTCATAAAGCTGAAGCCTGTGGGTGGCTGGCTGGGATGGAGTTCCATTTCCTTCTCCACTTGGAGAGGTGAAGGTCTCATGCTGCCACCAGAGAAATGTGAGTCAGAAAGCCAAGGACAGTGCAGAGGAGCACATCTGTGCACAGCTGGCAGTGAAAAGTTACACCCTTAGGTTTTCATTTTGGCCCTGAGTCTGGAAGAATTACTTGAAGAAGAATTTTCCCCAGAAGAACAGGTTGACAGTACATAAACACAAAGATGATCAATGGGAGACCTTTGGGAAAGCGAGTTGGGTCGGCCTGTTTTGTAACCAGAACTGCTGAGTTCTTCACAAGGAGTGTCCAGCAATAATGACAGTAAAAATGAGATTGTTAGTAGTGGCTGGAGCTGGTGGGGCTTTGAGACATGAGGGGATTGCTCCTGCCCTGGTGTGTGGCAGCCTTGGTTCTGTAATTCCAAGTCCAGCTGGTGGTGAGGCAGGGCCCAGGAGCTGTGTGGGCCAGCAGGAGGACAGAGGGTGAACACAGGTGACACTTGGGCAAAGCTGAGCAGCCCCAGTGTCCCAGACACATCCCTCCTCTCTGGCTGCACACACAAACACACAGGCAAGGTCTCTCCACCTTGGTTGGTTTTGGACACGCTGTCCCTCCAGTCTGTCCCTCAGACTCTGGTCTCCCTTGGTTGTTGGCACCTGGACCTACAGTAACCCCTCAGATTTGCAACCTCTTGCTCCAGCAAATGCAAGATTTCTGCTGCTGACCGCTGAGTCCACGGTGTCCTGCACATGAACTCACACTGGTGAGGGCATTCCCATGTGGGACAGTCAGGACTGGAGTTTAGCAGGCTGGAGTGATTGATGAGGAGCTCTGTCAGACAGCTGTGGCTGCCTCCTTACGTGTTTCTGGCCTCTTAAATCCCCATTTCCATCTACTTTCTCAGGCCTGTTCCTCCTCAGACCTTGATCCATCCCTTTCCCTGCCTTTGGAAAGTCCCCTAAATGTCCTGTGATGGATATTTCTCACTCTCATAGGCACCTCATGGCTGGTTTTACACCATTCCAAACTTCTGTTCCTTCTGGGTGGCATGGTAAAGTACAGCATTCCAGGGAGATGGTTTCCCTGTGAACACATCTTGGTGGGTTTTCCTCCAGGAACAGTAGTCCTGTCCTTTTTATTTTTATCTTCAGAGTGGCCAGTTCATGGGGCTGTGTCCTCTGAGCCTCAACTCAGTCTCTGTGCTCACTTTGACTGGCCTTTTATCACATAACTGAGCAAAGACCATTTTTAGACCTTCTTGGCTGATTGGATTTTTCTAAGCTTTGAATTTAAAAATAAATGAGCTAATATGTCTGGCCAGTCGTTTGTTTAAGCCCATGGAAAGTTTGCCTGCGGTGTAAATCATCACTGCAGTGGAACTCATGTTAGGCAGATTTTTACCCTCTCCTGTGAAAGTTTCAGGAAAGTTGTGACTGCAAATGGGGAATGGAGCTGCTGCACTTGTGATTATAATAAATCAGGTTCTGCTGTCTTACAGGCTGAGTTATGACAATATGTGTGAGCTGCTAGATCACAAACAGAGGAGCTTGACAGACATCCCTGAAGGAGGCTGACTGATTTCTTGCCTGGGAGAATGATGATGTAAACCTGAAGGAGAAATACATAACCTGAAGTATTCACCAGTCCATGGACCCTGGGGTCACTGTAAGACTTGGTGGAGAATGACTGTGTCTTGTGCAGGACAGTCTGACACCTGGGAACACCAAAAGAAACATTAAAATTATGAATATACATAATACTTAACAAATTTACCCTTTAGTCTCCAAGCAGAAGTATGGGCATCAGTTTCCTGAATCCCATACATTCTATTTGCATTATAAAATCAACCAAACAAATAAAAATAAAGCAGGCCTTCCCATATAGGGCATGGCTGTGAAGTTTTAGCACTCATCTTTTGATTCTTATTGACAGGCAGTAAAAATAAGTTCCTCCAGCAAAGTGAATTGGGACAAATGATGGCACATGCTTTACAGTAAATAAAAATAACTTCAAAGCCAACCTACAATTCTTCTCAGATGTTCATACTATGCTGCTCTAAAAATCCAGGCCCAAATGAACCTTGGAATCACTGCAGTGACACATTGGATAGAGTTTAGCCAAGGAACAGGTATCAGCATTCTGCCAGGGCTGTTGTCTTATGACAGAAATTAACAGAAATTAATGAAGTTTGATGAAGGAAAGGCATGGCCTAATAGCCAGAAGGAACTTTTTCACTTATTTGTATGTTTCACTGCTAAAACTACATTCTAAAAAATCCAGAAGTCAATGAAATTAATTTTAAACATCAGTGTTGAGTGTGACCAACACACAAGGCGTGTTTATATGGTGGTGGAATGTGTCAGCAGACACCATCCCATAGAGACATGTCTGAAAGCATCAGAGGAAGCCCTTTCAGAGTACTAAAAGTAATATATTTTATGTGCAATGTCTTTCTAGATATAAATATGTTCACTATATATACATTTAATTTACCTATATAATATACCTGTAAATATGAGTGAGTATATATAAACACACAGGCCATATATATATCTATATCCATATATATATATCATATCTATCTATCTATCTATCTTTATATATATATAGGTTATATACAGATATTTATAGGTTATCTCTGTTTCCATATTTAGATGTATGTATGCACATATACTCAGGTATATTTATTTCTGTACAAAAGCTGGCTGCATATCACTGCAACAAATACTTTGAAGATAACATTTTAATCGAGGTGTATATTCCTCCTCCTCCTTTGTAGTGACAAGATGAAGTAATTATGGGAAAGCAGCAGCAACCTGATTATTTTTTTATTTTTTTTTTAATGAAAAGCAAAAGAGTATCGGTTGCTTAGGAGTGGTTCAGGTCTGTTGCTACTGGATTAACAGCATAACAGGCTAAAATAGCAGGAAAAATGGATGTGAAATGGAAGCTGTTTCATCTGAGTGTCAGTGGTGTAAAGAATGGCATGAAGAAATGGCAGCATTTTGCAGATGCTTTTCAATAGGGACTTATTACATTACATAAGTTGAGTAATTTTCTGCTCCCAGTCATTTCTCTCGTAATCAGATTGTTTGTGCTTTGTTCTTGTTTCCTTTAGAAGTTGTAAGAATTGCTTGGAGCTCTCATGTGTAGCAGTGGTGGGTCCAATTCAGACCTGTTTGGGCAATTTTGCCTGTTTACAGCTGCTGACAGCATTGTCTGAATTTCCTCATTAGCTGAGCGTTTTTGGAGCTTGCTTCCCTGCTGGGTGTAAAGGAGAGTGTGTTTATGTGCCAGATAAATGGCTGCTACTTCTGTTTGTTTGAACAGTGGTCTGCTGGTGAAAACTGGGAGGAGTTGCGTATCTTGGGGTGCAGAGGGAAACCACTGAGGTTTTAAGTAGAATAACGTGCTTTGATTTGCAGGATCCACCAAGGGAGTGGTGCAGAGAACAGGGATATGCTAGAGATGTTCCTCTGGTTTTTCTGGGGACTAGAAACATTCCTTATCTGCACCAGGAATGCAAATAACAGCACTGCAGATCCGCAGCTGGAGGGCACTTCCCAGGAAGAGCTCTCTGCACATGGTGGGTGTCCACGTTCCCTTGTGGCTGCATTTGCCTTTGTGATTTCCCACTGTGATGTGGGAAAGGGAATGGGCCAGGGAGGACATTGCCTGCTTGTGGTCAGCCTGGAGAGGATCCACACTGTGTACCCCTCACACATCTCAGAGCTGTGAGCGGGAGTGGTCTGTGCTCACTTCACCACTGGGGTGAGGAGGGTGGGGTAGGGATGACAAAAGCTGTATTGGCATTTTTGCTGGCCACACTGGCACTCCCAGACCTCGGGATTTGTGTGAATTGCCCAGTGTCTTGTAGAAGATGGTCCCACCTGTCCCTCCTCCAGCTCCCCCATCCACAGTTGCAGCCATTCCATGCGAGTGCTGATGCTAAAACCACACAGAAAGAGGTGGCTCCAGATGCTTCCAGGGTGTTTACAGCTGTACACAAGGAAAGGAGATTGGGGATATAGTCAAGATTAACCTCTCCTTTTGTATTGCAGTATCATTATCTAATGAGATCAGAAGCAAAGCCCAGCAGCTTAGTCAGTATTAGAGCGTAGGCACCCATTTCAGGAGGGAGCCTTTGAGAAGAGCAATCCTGAGCCGTCCACCTACACCATTTTCTTTGCGGCTTTGCAAGATGGAAAAAGTGACAGCTGTAAACCTCCCCAGAGGCAGTTGCATGTTCTCCTCATGTGCAATGCCTCCAGACACTTCTGCCCCCCTGCACTCATGGGTGATCTCGGGGGGTGACCCCAGCCTCTGCTGTCCCTGGTCTGCTGGGACAGAAACAAGATGTTTTCTGCTGGAATTCATGAGGACAAGGTCTGGTTTTGAGCCATCCATGCTATTTCCACCAGACAAGGTCCCATTCTTGGGGTTTATGTACTTTAGGACTCATGCCCTGTTTTCTGCCTTGATTCTGTTTCAGTTCTGAAAGTACTTTCTGGTTTAAGTTCAGCAAACACCCCTCCACAAGAGCTCCTCAAAACCCCTCCACAAAGGCATGCCTTGTGCAGTTTCCCCAAGCAGCATTCTGACATAACAGATGGTGGGATTTCCGTGGGCAAAGCCAAACTTTGATTTTTGTTGTGTTTTGAATAAACCACTCTGTGTGACCATTCACTTTACTGACTTCTGAGGCTCTCAGGAGCAGTGCTGTGGGAACTGTAGCAAACCCTTCAGCTGTAAAAGGACAATTTATCATCAGCAAATAAATGGAGGGTGTGGGAGACAGGAATTGAGTAGGTAAGATCCTGTCCCTGCTCCAACATCTTGAGCTTAATATTTGATGTCCATAGACTAAGAACATAAGACCAGGGCATGTGGAGGTGCTGTGCCAGCAGTAATGTCAGCTGTAAGTACACAAGGACTATTACAAATATTACAAGTACAAAGTAAAAGCTCATCTGTTGGGGGCAGATAGCAGAGCTTAAAAACAGCGTGTTGGGTTCCACTCAGGTCTTCACTGGAAGTGGAGCAGTGACTCAGTTTTAACACATACACACAGGAATTTAAAAACATGGCAATATTTTGAAAATGTTGTGATCTGGTAACAGATTCTGTACTTGTGCCATTACCCAGATTGCTGCAGCCCCTGTCAGAATAAGGTAATCTCACCTGTTGGCACAAGGAGAAAAAAAGACACAGGTGGTGCATTCATCAGTTGCACATCATGATCAAAAGCATTTAGACAGCGCTGAAACGAAAACCAACAATATTAGAGGTGCTTATTTTTCCATTTGCATGCAGACTACAGCTGTTATTACTGTGCCTTGTTCTGTCACATACACTTAGAATAAAATTGCTTCAAAACTCTGAACTTGTGCATTGCCCATATGGCACTGAGCACGCTGCCCTGAGAATTGTCTGTAGCCTGGCAGACCACAATTGCTTTATCACTGTGTGTGATTTGTGTGACAGTGAGATTTTAAATTATTTGAAGGTATTATTTAATTTTTAGGTATTTTTAAAGACATGGATTGCATGAGCTGTTGTACCTAATAAGCAGTAGAGCAATTTTTTCCTCAGGGGTCTCACAGCAGTGAGAAACAGGGCTGGACACATTCCTAGAATCACAGAATGGTTTGAGTTGGAAGGGAACTGAGAAATCATCTTGTTCCAATCCCCTGCCATGGGCAGGGACACCTTCCACCAGCCCAGGCTGCTCCAAGCCCCATCCAACCTGGCCTTGGACACTTCCAGGGATGGGGCAGCTTCTCTGGGAAACCTGTGCCAGGGCCTCACCACCCTCACAGGGAAGAATTTCTATCTATTATCAAATCTAAATCTACTCTGTTTTATATTGAAGACAATTTCCCCCTTGTCCTGTCACTCCATCCCTTATAAATCAACCCTCTCCATTTTTCTTGTCAGTTCCCTTCAGGCACTGGAAGGCCACAATTAGGTGGCTAAAAGCTCATTTCCAGGCTGAATTAACCCAGTTCTCCAGACCTTTCCTCATGGCAGAGGTGCTACTCCTTTGAATCCATGTGGGCTCCTGCCGTGTAAGAGCATGTGTACAAATGACCTGTAATAAAATAACATGTCAGGCTCCTTTTCTTGACAAAAGATTTCACTGATGGTCAGAGGACTGTGAGTTACTAAGAATTTCATCCAAAAGATGCCAGACAAGTGAATCTCCACGTTTCCTGGGGGAAGTAGCTGTGCTGGGGGCTGGCTGAGCATCCACACATCCCCTCCCTCAGTGTCTCCTCCACACCCCCAGAAGAGAGGAGAACAAAAGCTGAAAACCAATGGATGAAAACTAATGGATGAAGATCCAGGGCAGTTTAATTAGTGAAGCCAAGCTGCCTGTGTCCCCTCCCAGCTTCTGGCACACTCTATAAAAAACCAAAGCCTTGTCTTGGTGCGAGCCCTGCCCAGCCATAGCCAAAGCACAGTGTGCTAGGAATACTGCTCCAGGAAATTCCCTCTGGCCCAGCCAGACCCAGCAGAACAGCTCACATTTCATGTTGACATCACAGATGTTTGCAGCTGGTTGAAATGAGCCCCACATTGGCGCTCTGAGTTCCTGGTACAGCGGTGTGAAGGTCCCCATCTTCCACTCTCTCGAGTGCTGCAATATTGCCTCGTGTCTAGGTTGTCAGGAATCCCTGCTTTTGATCCCTGAGTGTCGTGGTTTTAAACCAGTAACTAAAGAAATAACTTATTTCTTGTTGTGAGATATGGATTAAAACAAGAGCAAAACAGGCTTAAAACTTAAAAGGAATAAAGACAGTTTATTAACAGAAATTGAGTAATATTAAATAATAAAACCTCTTGCTGTTCGATGGGATGGCAAATCTAGGAAGAAAAGTTAAGTTTAAGTTTTAAGCCTGTTTTGCTCTTGTTTTAATCCATATCTCACAACAAGAAATAAGTTATTTCTTTAGTTACTGGTTTAAAACCACGACACTGAGCCAACACAATCCTGTGCCACTGCATTGATTTTAGTGGTTCTGTGTTGTTTGGCAGGAGCTGTGTGGAGAGTACCTGTGATTTTTAGGATCAAAGAGTGTTTTGAGGTGACACGGATATTCTTCTAACTCTGTCTCTTCATTATTTCATTTAAAATGACAGTATTTGTGGGGGAAACTGTGTAAACACCCTGGACTCTTTATCTCCTCTTTATTTCCTGTGTGTTGTAACTGATGTGTTAATAGGGAGCAGAGATACACAACTTTGAGAAGGAGTGAAGTATAGGTAGACCAGTGATACAAAGTCATATAATAAGGGAATAAAGAAACCTGAAGTGACAAGTCAAGTTGAATTTTCTGGTAATGCATCCAACCAACACTTCTTTGAAATGTCCTTGTCAGTTTAGTTGGTGGTCAGGAAAAAATGGAAGCATGTTGCCTTGACTTTGGGAGAAAAGATGTGTTTTGGAATAGGGTTTACAGAGACACTTAATTAGAAGGATATGAGAAGACCAGCATTTTTTATGTTTGTCTCTCTTACTAATGATATACATGAGTCTTCAGGCCATTAAAACAGCTCATTTCTTTTGATGGACTTCCTGTTTGTGGAGGAAGCAGCTGCTTTTACTACCAGACTTCTCCTGTCTAATTAGACCAGTTGAACCAGCCAGTTTAAATCAGCCCATAACTTACCCTTTGCCTCTTCAGTGAAGAGCTGAATAACCTAATTGTAAAGAAGGACAGAAAATGTCAAAAGAAGTTACAGTTGCTACTGGGAAATGAACCAGTGCAGAGTAAAAAATACAAGGGAAAAAAGGCCATTAACACAGAGGGCCTCCTGATGAGCCTATAATGAAAATCCCCCTGGAAATTCTCAATATCCTCCCTTTGTTGGAAAATGACAGTGCATCAGAGTAGAAACTTGTTGTTTGTTCACTGTATTTTCTTCTGGCTACATTTTCATGCAGGAGATTTGTTAGGTCGAGGAGTTTACAGTTGGGAAGAGGGAAAACCCAGCTGAGTGGATGACCAGGGCTCTTGAAACTCTTTGAGACCCAAGCTGGAGTTGTTGATCCAACTCAAGGATTTAGGCTTGGATCATCCTCCCCTCAGTGAGTTCCACTGGCCTCTGGAGTGACTTCTTGCTGGTTTGCCAAGAACATAACCAAGCAAAAAAAAAAAAAAATCCACCTCCAAAACTCACAGTTGAATTTTCTCTCTGCCTCAGAATAAGGTGGGAAACCTCTACTGGAAGTCAGGCTGTTTTAATAGGAGTTACTGCTTCCACCTTGCTTCAGTAATAATTCTGTAGATAATTCCAAAAGGACAGGATTCCCAGAATGCTGAATAACTCTGATACCTTATTTTATTATGTCCTGAAAATGTGAGCCAAAGTTCATCCTTTTTTTTTTTTTTTAAACTTCAAACCATTTTAATGTGTACATTTGAATTTTTTTAGTCTGTGAAATCAAAATTAACCAAATGGGTGGTATTTATATTAGAATTAAAGTGCAATTAAATATAAATTTTTTTTTTTCTGTTTTTTGTGTGAAGAGTTTTTCTCTTAAAAACTCTTGATTCTTCTGTGGGACATATTATTGATGAAACATTTAATTTCTCAGGATATGGTTAGCAGCAAGACTTCTGCTTTGCTCATGCTACTCTATAAGCTTCAATAATCCATATATAAAATGTAGGTCAGCTGGAGCTTTTAAAAACAGATGGAAATTCAGGAGTTTATGATAATGCAATGGATATATGTCCCTGTGAGGCTGCCAACTTCTCCAAATGCAAAAAAAACCAGATATCAGGGTGTTGAAAGGTGCTTATTTTACCTCATTTCCATTCCAGGACCAGCAATGCCCTGTGCAGTGGCTTTTGTTTGTAACATATTCAGCACTGCCATGCTACAGAAGATGATAATTACTTCTGAGGTGTTTAGAGGATTTTATATTTAGTTTGCTGACAATGAAAAGCATTTTAATTTGGGCAACTTCATTAGTGTAAATATTCTAGGAGAAAGAGAGATAAAAACACAGTTGTTCTAAGTAAAATGTGAGAAGTGGAGGTAATCCAGGGTTTAGTTATGCACACACTTCAGGTTTTCCTCAGTTTTTACATTCAGGATCATAGGTTGTATCTTTTACTAGATTAGTGCTGAAATAAATACATTACCCTGTGTTCCTGTTCCATTTAAGTCTTGAGTGTTTGGAGGAGAAGTGATCAGAACCAGTGTGGCTGTTTCTGAAAATAGCAGCCTCCCAGGACACGTGCTCCAGCTGTCCATATGGCAGGGAGCAGGGATGTCCTGCTGTCCTGGGAGCTGCTGCAGCCTCAGCAACTCTCCCAAACACCACTCCTGCTCCCTCTGGCAGAGCTTTCCCAGGCTGGAATGCCCATCAGGAAGTTTCTATCCATGTCTTTATGGGTAGGAGGGTTAAATCTTTAATCCCAGCAGGGTTAAAGACTCAGTGCATGAGCTTAAAATTTTTGAAACGCTGCTGATATTTGCCCCTGAGTGTGTTTCAAAGGGTCCTCCTGGCTCCAGGTGTTCCTCACCTTCTTGTGGGAGAGAATGGGACAGGAGCAGTGGGAATGTGAGGGGATGGAAGTGCATTTGCAGTTTGCAGTGCAGAATTGGTTTGAGAGGGTGGGGAGAGGCAGGGAAGGGCAGGAGCTGTTCAGAGGGTCAGGTGGCAGAGATCTCCTGTTCTTCAGAGACAGTTCCTGTCATCACACGGGCAGCTGAGTTAGACTGATGTGAAAAAATGGAACCTGTTTGGAGTCAAATGTAACATCTTGAGTTTCCAAAGCTGACTAATAATCTGTGATTTTTTTTTTCTTGATATCAGGTTCTCTGGCAGCTTTTAAATCGCAGTGACTGAGGCTGAAAACATTTTTCAAAATCCAAGAAATATCTCTCTTCATGTCTGTAAGGGCTGGATCATCATCATCTTGTGAGCCATGGCAGAAGTCTGTTTTAAACAAAACTCTGTTTGTAATAATCTGAGAAAGGGTTTTTTTTTTCCCTCTTTAGTTTACAGGAGACATATCATCACATTGTGGTTTAACCTAGAGTTTGTGATGAAGATCACAGAAGGCTTTCTCTTTGGACCAGATATTGCCATGAGGCCCAGTGTGGAGGAAAGAGATGCTAAATAACATCAGCTACTTCTTCTGTAACTCTAGAAGGCCCCAGGGCTCCCCTCTAACCCTTACACAGCTGGATAGGAGGAAAGAGCCAAAGTTTTACTTTTGCTTTTTCCCCTTCCCTCCTTCTTGCTGTGGGTACAGGTGGGTGGGGAGGCTGGGATGAGGAAGGGAGAGATTCACAGTGTTACAGATACATATTATATTATTGGCTTTTCACAAATATTAAAATGAATATATGTATAAGGTTAGAAAACTTTGTTGTTTTAATATAGTTCCTTCTATTTCTGTTATTGATGAAACTTAGAAATAGTGGTATAATATACATATATGTTGAGCTATGGCATAGTAGTAAAGCAAAAACTGTTTTTGTTTGTATAACCCAAAGACTGAAAAAGATACTTAGAGACA
>NC_031768.1:4651202-4651788 GCF_001522545.3 Parus major
TTATCAAACAAAGATTAGGCTAAGGATATTGCTTGGAAAAGACAATTCTACTAGATTCAGAAGAAAGATGAAGCTGTGTGTCATTCATACCTTTTTTTACTCCTTTCATATTTCCTAAGGGTTGAAGATAAATTAGGGTAGCTATTTTCTGTGCAGGCTAAGTACAAGCTATGCCCCAGATCTTCAGAATGCTTCAACATGTAAATACAGCTTCTGGAGCCATCAGGTCCTGCTGCAAGCAGAGATTTATTTGCATTCATGTTTGAAGGTTACTTTGGTTCATTGACCTATTTAATTGTCATGCTCTATCCCTGGCTGCAGGCATATGGCTCCATGTGCCTGTGGAGGGAAGAGGAGCAGCTTTAACTCTCTCAGGCAGAAACATTCCACAGGAAAAAACCCAAGAACTCAATCTTAACATGGATGTAACATGGTAATAATAAAAACAATAAAAATAATAAAGAAATAAATAAAGGAATAAGAATATAAGAATAAGAATAAGAATAAGAATAAGAATAAGAATAAGAATAAGAATAAGAATAAGAAGAATAGAATAAGAATAAGAAGAATAGAATAAGAATAAGAA
>NC_031768.1:4652066-4672236 GCF_001522545.3 Parus major
TAAGAATAAGAAGAAGATAAGAAGAAGAAGAAGAAGAAGAAGAAGAAAATAAGAATAAGAATAAGAATAAGAATAAGAATAAGAATAAGAATAAGAATAAGAATAAGAATAAGAATAAGAATAAGAATAAGAATAAATACCCCTGAACCCATGTGTAGTGGTGATCATCCTGTAAACCTCAGTAGAAGGCTGCAGGACCAGCCTTAAAGGGAGACAGAAAAGGTTAATGCAAGGAAACACATTACCAACAATTATTTAGATGCTTCTGCTCTGGTCATAACCATAAAAAACACAGAATAAAAGGGGGCTGGCACAAGCCCATTCATCTCCCAGCACAGTGGGGAGGTGTAACCAGTAATAGCAGGACTAAGGAGGTTTGGCACAATATTGGTGACACTGACTCTGTTCCTCTCTTCTGGTGGTGGAACATTTCTCAAAAAAATCTGAATTCTGTGTCCACCTGCAAACACCTCAGTTTTTTGTCCCTTGGAGTGTGGGTTCTCCAGACAAGGGGAGAGGGGTTGTATAGTCTATTAAACCCTTAAACTCAAAATTAGGGGGCTGCAGAGCTTGCAAGCCTAACAGAGTGTCAGATCTAATTAGTTATTCTGAGGAAGAGCAGCATTCAGATGCTAAAATAATGTGATGAGCAGCCAGGATACCAGAGACAGAGCACGGTGCACATAACTCTTATTTCAGAGTTTCAAAGGAGTGGAATCTTTACTTAGTCAGGGTTTTTTTTGTTTGACTGCACAATGTGAACTGTCACATCCAGTGTCTTGCATAAGTTTAATATCTAGTCCATGGATCCGAGAGAACAATGAAATTAAAGGACTTTTCAGATTCTTTATAATCTGTGGCTTGGTTTAAGATTCTCCCTGTGCTAGAACTGGGTTTCTTGCCTGGTTGGCCATCTTCTCATCATTCTCTTTTATTATCCAACATGACCTACAGTTAACTGGGAATTTTGTGTGGTAAATCTTGGCTTGGGGGCTCACAATCACTCTTCAGGCTCCAATTTATTTTGTGTTTTTCTGACTTGCCATGGAAGGAAGTTGCTGTTCAGCACAGAGGAAGTGCACTGGTGTCAAACGTTGGGCATTCATACAAACAAAATTCAAACCTTGCTTTTGAGTTTGTCCTCAAATGTTTCGCTTCTGATTAACATCTTCCAAAGCTCATTTGGGTTTTTCAGGCTGTGTATTGGTTTTGGGTTCACTAATTTGAGTTTTTGACCAGCTCTGAGATGTTCTGGTCAAGTTTGAAGCCAGTGCTCCCAGCACAGGGCTCTGTGCTTGAACAGCTTGAAGAAAAAATGTGTGAACTGTCCCCAGTTATCAGAGGGCAAGGAAAGCGCCAGGTATTAAAGACAGAGTGAAAACACAACATCTGATACCTTTGTGCATCCTGAACACGGCCAGGCTGCTCTTCTGGTGGGTTCCCAGGGAGCATCTGAAGGTGTGGAGCTCCAATCCAGCCTGAAGGCAGGGAGTGTGCAATTGCTGTGCTCAGTTGTTGTGACTGTGCAAGCAAATCAAACTGATTTAAACCCACAAAGAGGACACTGATTTTGCCATCATTTTGGCTGGGATTTCTCATTTCTGGGATTTCTGGGATTTTGGATGGGATTTCTCACAGCATCATCAAGAGGCTTGGTGTCTCACCTAAGCTAATTGTCCTGAACTCCTGCTGTAGTGGAGATAGAGGCACTTCCACAGGGTTATTTATCCCTTCCCAGAGCAGGAATGCAAAATAAGGAGAATTAATCACCATTTCGGTGTGCCAGTTCCTATCCACTGATAATTTATGGGCCCTAGAAATGAATTTAGGTTAAGCATCAAACATTTTGATGTGTCAAATTAGGTAGATTGAACACTCCAAGCCTCGCTGTGAGCTCGTGCTAAGCCCTGCATCTGAGTTAGGACTAATCCACCTCATGACCACTAAGTGGGAAATCGGCTGTGGATCAAGAGCAATATGTTTGAGAAGGCCTGGCTGCAGGCTATATTAAGAAATGCAGTTTAGTCCACTACAAAGAAAGAGCTTTGCTGCCCACAGGGGGATTTCTTTTCTTTTTTTAAAGCTTGAAATACTTATTATTTTAGGTTGCGAGGAATAAATTCCTCATTTCTGAGTTGGAATGAGCTGTGAGGCAGAGGAGCTTGATTTGGTTACTTCAAGCACTCACTTGGCTTTTCTGCCCTTTCTGTCCTGATGTTTTGGTGGCTGGCATGCTGTTTTATAGACATTTACATAACGAAGGTCGTTTCTCTGAGGCAAGGTACAAGAATATATTACAATTGCAAATTCCCTTAATTGTCCTAAAGCAGGGCTCAGAGCTTAGACAATGGAAAATCCTATTGTTCAGTGGTCCTGAGGGACTGTGTGAACAGAACAGAGATGTGTGGATGTGTTGTTTCTAAAACTAGAGTGAGAAAATGATTGGTGAAAAAGGTTTATTCACTTTTGGTACACAATGGATGGCAGAAATCACCAACCAATGACATATGAGTTCACATACAGGTTTTATTTGGTAGGCTTAAACATCTTTATTATTTCTAGTGTGACTTTGCCCCTCCAGGCTTTGTAGAGGTACAGTTCAAACCAGGATAAAATTAGGAAGGTGCCTGTTATTAAAGCAATATATTTTTCCACTCTGTTTGTCAGAAAAGCTGTTTCTGTCCCTCAGATTTTCTGGAAATTAAAAGATGCCTTTTTTTCTTCCCAAGTATCTGTACCTACAATTCACTTTAACTTAAGCTTGTTTGAACTCAGTGTGGAGCTTGGGAAAGAAACCTTCATTTAAATAATCCCCATCAAGAGGGTTTTTAAAATCCAAATTATTTAAATAATCATCAAGTGATACAGATAATCCCTTTCAACTGAGAATTTACAAACTGAAACATCTACAAACCCTGTTGATAGCAGGGAGAGGAAAGTGCTCTGTACTCAAGCAGTGGGTGGGGAACACAGTGCCCTGGCTGGTTAAAGCAGAATTAGAAATACATGGCAAACACCTCCCTACTTATATTCCAGTTTGGGGAAACACCCTGCCTTTGATCTAATGTTGGTTTAGGTGAAAAGCCCCAATCATCACTGGATGAAGCAGATTGGTGCAGTCCCTTCTAGTAAAGCCAAAGATGTTTTTCTGTGAGAGTGGCTTCTCAGGAGCAAGAAAAGGGCTGAGGTGCAGAAAGTGAGTAATAGATTGAGAAGGAGCAGGCAAGAGAATTTCTTTCTGGCATATTCACACCTGTGTGTATGGAAAGGGATGATGAAAAAAACGATAAGGAAAATGTTTCCTAGCTGATGTTTTATTACATCTCCAAATGTAAACCTGGCCTTGAGCTGTTATCTGTGTGTGTGAGTGTGTTTCTCATCTTCTGCCTCTCCATAGAGTTTCTGCCAGTATTTCCCAGCTGTTCAGTTTTCTGATAGAAATCTAAAGAGCCTGCAAATGAAAGGCCTGGCAGGTCACCAGGGGATGTTTCCAGTGTCTGGGTGGGCTTCTGCAAGGTTCTTCTTTCAGCCAAAAAGTCACTGACTCTCCCTTCAGTATGCCCTGGAACCAGGTTATCCTGTTCTTCCTTTATTTATGTCCAGTTCAGAATCCAGGGAATGGCCTTTGGCCTTCCAGGTGTGACTGGGGGATCTCAGGGGCTGCAGCAAAGTCATGAATTTCCTGGGAGTGTTTTTCCTTAGTAGGAGGGTTCCTTACTCCTGCCTCAAGGGGAAAGATGTGACAGCTTGGTGCCACATCCCCTAATTTCAGCTTATGTACTGGAGAATTCCCTGGACTTCTGCATAAATTTGGGGATTTTTTAATTGATGTAGGAGGAGGTGAGATGAGGAGTGAGCCTGTAAACTTTAGAATAGGAAAATACAATGGGGATTCTTTAATGAGTCGATATACAGTCCCAAGAAATTGCTGCAATTTCTTGTCATGATTTAAGAAACAATTTGGCTGATAATACATTAAGAGAACAAATTTGAGGATTGAAATTTAAACTGCTGTTTAAAAAGTATGTTACTTGTTGAAATCATTAAGGCAATGCAGGTAAATAATACAGTAGTTTCCAGAGATGTCTTCTGTATTTCCAGCTGGATATTTCTCAGTAGGAATACATTCTACCTAAAAAAAGCACCACAAAAAAAGATGCAGAAATAGAATCCTTGTATAATTATTTAATTTTTAATAAAGGAATGCTTCATTTCTGCCTGGCAGGGAGTGTGTAAAGAGCAGGTTATGATGTCTCTGGTTTTGATTTTTAAGTGCCAAATGCTGATTTCTTTGTGGCTCAGTTTCCAGTTGCTTATAGCTTTGCCAAACTCGTGCTGCTTGAGTTGAAATTTCCTGTGTTGCCTTTTACTTCAGTAAATGCTCTGAGAAACCTTGGAGCAGTTTCAGGCCAGTGGCACTTGCAGGGCACCAGCAGCAATTTCCTGCCTCCAGAATAGCTTGTGATGAAAGAGAAGCAGTTCAAATACATTGGGAAGGGCAAATCCTGCTGGAATTACAGGGGAAGCCTGTTGTGCTTACCCAGGACCTGAGATGGGGTCTGGGTGTCCACTGATGGAGGCAGAAACAGGTTCCAACACCCAGAAACTTCCCCAAGTCTGTGTGACTTTCCTCTGAGCAAGAAAAGAGGATTACTGATGATGAAATGCAAATGAATGAAGCATTTCAGTCAAGAACCTAGAGGTGGTATTTACCTGAGGAAGTTCACTGTGAGGTTTTGGTTTTGTTTTAATTGGTGCTGATTCAGACACATCCTGAGGCATTGCTCCTACCCCAAGGAAGAGGAGGGGATGGCTTGCTTCTTTCCAGATTAATCATAATTTCTGTGGGAATGGTAAAACCAGATCCCCCCATAAATCTCCAAGAGGAAGCAGATAAAACCATCAACATATTTCTCCCTTGCTGATTCCAGTAGTAAAAATTGTGTTGACTTGAGCAAGGAGAGCTCCCTTGGTAAATTCATCAGAGACACGAGGTCACCTCTGTCCATTCATTATAAAAATGGCTTTTGTGGGCTCTGCTGCCAGGCAGGGAGGGAATTCCACCTCTGACATGGGGAGTCAGGCCAGGCAGGTGGTTCAGCTGTGAATCTGGTCAAATATCACACTGCCTCAAGTTTGATTTAATGGGAAATCCCAACATGGGAAAACGAAACACAATCTGCTTCTCAGGAGAAGCATCTGAACTCTGGAATGTAATGTGAGGTGAAATTAAGACCAAAAAGTTTTGTATCACTAGAATTTTCTGTCTCACTTTTGATTTGTTTCTGCTGTGTTCTATTTTTAGGGGGTTGGGCTGAGAAATTTGCTGAGGGGTTGTTCTGGTTCGTGATGGCATGATAATGTCAAATCCGTATTTTAAGCAGTCCTTGAAAACTTCTATTAAAATTCCCACGGGTATCAGCCCTTAAATATACATTTTTAAAGGTTGTGTCACAGTAACTTCAGGAGGAGACACAGGGAAAATGAAAGATCCACGCTGATTTCCGCTGGAAGTTGAAAGAGTTTTAGGAGAAGTGAAGAATGAGAAAGTCACAATGCTATGCTTGTCCTTGATGTAGGGGCTGAGAGTAGTGAGAAATTCCTGATATATGGCAGATATAGGACATGAAACAGGCCCTGTACTGTGAGAATACAATCCCCTCCAAGTGCATAATCTGTTTCTCGTGGAAGACATGTGGCCCAGTATAGAAGTTTTAGGTCAACTGATTCGGCTGGAGATTAGCCTCGATGTTCTGAAAGGGAAGACTGTGGTTACTTAGGGGACTTTAATTCCTCATAAAGGATTATACTGGGGCACCACACCACTGCCACGGTGTCAAATCTTTTTTTGTGGGTTTGCTAAATTACCCTTTGTAATGGAAAAGCTTATTATGTGCTTCCAGTCAAAGGAAGAGACGGGTTTGAGTTGGTAGCAACTTAAAATGCCAGTGATTAGGGTCCTAATCTAATATTCATAGTTTTGGGGCTTTTCTTTTATTTCTTCTTAAAGCATATTTCTCTACTGTATTGCAAATGACTTGCTGAGAATTTCAGGAAGAATTTCTTGCTGGAAAGGGTGGCCAAGCATTGGTGGGGGTGCTCAGGGAGGTGGTGGAGCCCCCATCCCTGGAGGTGTCCAAGGAAGGGCTGGATGTGTGCTCTGTGCTGGTTGATGGGGTGGTGATCAGTCAAAGCTTGGACCTGAGGATCCTGGAGGTCTTTTTCAAGCTGATTCTGTGTCTCTGTGATGAGTCCTGCTCTGATTTAACACCCTGTGTGGGGTACCTAAAACGGGAAAGTCCATCAGAGGGACAGGAACACGTGCAGGTCACGAGGGGGAAGGTAGTGCAGTTATTAAATGTAAAACAATCATTTGTGAAACTCTGGAAAAAGGTGACTTTAATGTTAAATCTCACAGTTGTAGGTAGGGAGAGGAAAGGTTTCAGTTTTAGGTAATGATATCTGTGTTGCCCCATGTTTGCAGATACTGAGTCTGTATTTTTGGTTGCATGTTGATGGCAGTATGTATTTTTTATCCTCCCTCAAGAGTTTTTTTACAATATTTACTGCCTAGTGCACAGTGCAAATAATTGGTGGTACATTCTAATATTTGAGTCCCTTACAGGCTTAACAGGATTGGGAGGGAGCTGGTTCTCATTACACTAAAGAGGTAAAATGAAGGACTTTGTCCCTACAGATCCTTAATTTAAATTTTATTAAATATTAAATTTAAAGTTTATTAAATATTGGCATGTCTGAAAGGCCTGATTGTTCCTTGCACTTTCCCTTCAGATGCTGCTGTGGATGGTGACATTGGTGTGAAGGACAATCTGGTTGACCTTGTGGGGCTGCCATGGATTTCTTTCTTCAAGTGATAGATTGTGCTTGCTTCCCTTTTCAGGACTTGTGCCATAAACAGTGTGGATATTCTGCTATTTTCACACCTGTGCTACCTCATGGCTTCCAAACAACTTGTTTCCTTTAGGTCCAGAGCAAGATTTTTAGTGAAAAATTACTGGCCTGTTTAAAAAAAAAAAAAAAAAGGCACTCAAGAAAATAGTTATTTAGATCCATTTAATCAGTTGCATTTTCTGCCATGAAAACAGTGGCATCAGATATTTCTAGAGAGGTTTTGTGGCTACTGCATTCCCCTGGGCTGGGATGTGCTTGGGGGAGAGGATTTGCTGTGGATTTTGGAGACCCCACAGCAGCGTGACAATGATTTTGGTGCAAAGTTTGCTCTCTTGTGGCACAGGAGGAGTGTGAGTTGAGAATGGTGACAAGAAGAAAATTTAAAGAGGATAAATAGAGATAAAAACAAACAATGAAGTCAGGAAAAAAGAGAAATCAGAAGATTACCCACAATTATTTTTTTTTTTTCTAGGAGCTTGCAGACATTGCAATTTTTTTTTTTATCATTTCCATGTTCCAGCCACAGCCTGTGCTGATGCTCAGAGGTCTGGGATAGTTTACATGTGGGATGTACATATCCCTGCATATCCACCAGTGTGGCAAAATGGAGTGCCAAATCCTCTGCATGTAAATGGATTTTCCACCCTTCTGTTTTGGTTTTAACTGAACCACATAAACATTGTCAACATATGAGATGGGTTTTTGACACCTTACTTAGCATTTCTTTAATAATTAAATGGTTTAGCTAGAAGCATTGGCAATTAAAATAAAGTAAGCAAGCAAAAAAACCAAAAAATAACAAAAGGGAAAGAGATCCTGAAAAAATTAAATGCTGGTCAGGGCTTTCTCCACCTTCCTTACACAGTTTTTATGCCTTTACATGGAAATTCTCCAGGGCAAGGTAGATGCAACTGGTCCAAATCTGGAATTCTCATTGGAGCACAGTTTGCTTACACTTAGAGTAACACGGAGTTAAGGCTTTTAATAAAGGTTTACTGGCAAATATAATTAACTCAGAAATAAATTGAAATGCTTGAAGGAGGCGGTGTTGTCACTTTAAAACATCCTTGCCTGAGGATGTAATTATGGTGGCACAAAGTTTTGAAATGGATTAATCTAAATTAGAAAAAAAAACCCTGCATGTTCTTAATCTGGAATAAGTGTTTCCCTAGAAATTGTTTTTACAGTTATTGTGGTCAGTCTTCCTGTCTAGAAAAGTTAGTTTAGAGTTCCTCTGGTAGGAGAGTTCTTGTGGCAAGAGAATGAAGAGGTTTTTTGTATCTCCTTTTGCTGAGTTTCTTGTCATACAAGACATTTTTTCCATTTCTTTCATGGAAAAAGGCAAAGGTCTTTGAGATCTTGGCTGTTGCTCTCTCTAAGAAGTTTTGGTGAGAGGGCAGAATTTTGGCAGTGAAACTGCAGTGATTGGAGGGCAGGACAAGACTGTTAGCTGTGGGATATTGGATATTTTATCAGCATCCTGTACAATGCTCAGAGGAGACACTCAGGGAATGGCAGCAAGGCTCCATAGCCCTGTTTAAAAATCATCCTGCAGTGATCCAAGAGTGTGAGACCCTGTAATACCATTTGTATCGTGGCAGGAAGCTGCTGCTCCCACTCACAATTTGACTTTTGATAGTTATTTTTGCTGGTTACTGGAGTGTGCTGATGCTGGCATCAACCTCTCAGGAGCTGGCTGTTCACAGCACCCGTTTGTCATCAGCATTCAGTGGGAAGGAACTTCCATCACTCCCCAGATGTGATTAAGGGTTCACTGAACTTGTCTTTCTCCTTCCAGGTTATAAGACCCTTTTGAAAGGAATTTCAGGGAAGTTCAGCAGTGGAGAACTCGTTGCAATTATGGGACCTTCAGGAGCTGGGAAGTCAACGCTTATGAATATTCTGGCAGGATACAGGTCAGTACCAATGAGGATCCCAAGTTAAGATCACCAACCCTGAGGGCTCCTTGGAGACAACAGCAGAAGAAATCTTAGCCTAGAGTTTGTAAGAAACAGGCAAATTCATAGATTTTGAATTAAATTCTTATTACTAATCTCTTTTTTTCCCCTCTGTGTCCCATTTTGGTCACTTGGGATTTATCTCTTAAGGGGTCTGATCCAAAAATAAGAAGAAATTTAAAATCAAAAAACATGTATATGAAGAAAATCTTCTTTTTTGGCTGTGTAACAAATCTGACTCAGTGTCTTATGTTTGTGATGTTTTTTAAATCACATAAACACTTGAAAAATCTACTCTTTTTAGTCACCACTTCAAAATGTTGATGTCTTCTTCACCAAAATGCAGTTACTTTTATCTTTCTAAACCCCCTCTTGTATGGCCATACAAGGTGTCTCTGCCTTGTCATTTGGGGCATAAGGAGCAGGGCAGAGAAACCTAAAATAACACCAACTTTAATTTCTTGATATTTTTTTCAGTTATTTTTTTCAGATATACGACAGCACACATTTTGAGTAAAATTTTCAGCATCTCGGCATGAAGCTTTATGTGAAAGAAAGCGTAATCAGGAAATAATTTAATTTCTATCCAGTCTACCAAATTTATTTCATAGTGGCAATAAGTCCCTAAGACCTCCACGTGCTCAGTCATGTGGCAGCCCAAGTGAGGGCTGAGATTCACCTCTGTTTTGATGTTTGGTTTCAGAGAGACGGGGATGAAAGGAGAAATCCTCATCAACGGGCAGCCCCGCGACCTGCGCTCCTTCCGCAAAGTCTCCTGCTACATCATGCAGGATGACATGCTCCTCCCTCACCTCACTGTCCAGGAAGCTATGATGGTGAGCTTTGTTCCTTCCTCTCATTTGTCTGAGCAGGAGAAAATGGAAGGTGGTTTTTGTTGTGCCCTTGGTTTTACCCCTGGCAGTGCCGCACGGTGTTATCCCTGCCTGATCCCGCTCCATCAAAGTTCTTGGAGTTTGGTGATGCCTTGGATTCCATTTCAGGCTCATCCTTCTAGGAATTCTTTGGCTTTATAATTTCCAGTTTGTGCCCAGCATTATGATTTGGAAGGAGATCTAAGTGTCTGCTCCTTAGATCTCCTAGAGAACAGAACCTGAAATTCTTCACAAATGAGCCTTTGTAGGGACCATCTGTTTGCTTGGGTGGTGGATGAGTAACCTCATCTCTCTTTTTCTCCTCATCTTTCATCTTCTGACTGAAAATTGTTATTTACACTTCAGTGTGATCTCTCTGCCACTTCTACTCTTTTGTGCCTTTTTAAAAATAAAGGCATTTTACAAAATCTCATTTCTTCATGGGAAAAAAAGCAACCAGGAACAGAGTAAGTCCAAGATGTACAGGCAGTGTAAATTCTTCTCATTGTTTTGCATGGCATTAGGAAGTTTATGAATTGTCAACTTGACCAGTTAGTCTGGAAGTGTCTGTAGCTCAGCTTGAGAAATGAGCCAGTTTTTCTCAGAAATTGTTATCAAAAATAAAGCTTGGGTTGCTCACACTGTGCCAGCTCAATTCACAAATTTTAAGGCCAGAAGAAATCATTCCAGTTCTTATGTGGCTAATTTTTTGTGAAGGCTCTGTTCTGTGGAGAAGTTTTTCTTCTCTTTTGTTTACTTGAGTGTTTTAATCAGAATCCCATGGGACCACTTTTGCAGAATTGGGCCCAGATTATACTTGCTGTCTAAAATTAATCAATCAAGGCTCTGCCAAAAAATAATTACTTAACAGTTTAATTGCTTTTAATAAAGGTTAATCATGATGTTTTGTGGAGCTGCCTCTCAGGACAGCAGATGACATCTTTTCACAAGATTATTTATTTCTGCTCTCACTTGTTTGCATCCTGGAGAATGGCAGAGTTCATTTATCTTTACAGTGTGAATGAAGCACAAATAAACTGTGTCTTTAGAATTGCCTGGGAAGTTTTTGGGTGTGCAAAATATGTCACTCTCCCATCTTCCTGTAAAGCTCTTTGTTTTGCAGAATGGCCTTTTTTTTCTAATACACTTTTTGTTGGGTGCTTTGCCTAAGTCAAATTAGACTCAGTTATTTACTGCACAGAAAAATGTGATGCTTGTGGCTGGAACATTGTTGTTCAAATTTAGGTTTTCTGACTGGGTTGAGAGAAGTTGTTTAAATGGTACCTTGGAGTGTTGTGCCTGAGACATCTACTCTAAAATCAAAATCCATTGTTTTACATTCCAGGTATCTGCTCATCTGAAACTTCAAGAGAAGGATGAAGGGAGGAGAGAAATGGTATGTACACTGCCCATCAAACTAGAATTTGGGGGATGCCAAGAAGTTGGCTCTGTAAAGCAGACATTTTTTACCTAATACTGAGCAGAATTAATACAGAATAAATACAGAATAAATCATAACCTCTGGGCTGACAAATGTCATTAGGAGGGAATATTCACTGCAGTCTCCATGAAAGGTACTTTCAGTACGAGACTGGAAAATTTTAAAAGATTTACTGAAGCAAATTTCACAGGTTTTGCAGGATTCCTGTCCATGCACCTTAGCACCTTGGATTCTCCTGTGTCTGAGGGCTCAGGAGAGTGAGATAAATCACCCAGCTGGGCCTGCACTAGGAACTGTGCTCCTCTAACCCATCCCTGGGGAAAAGCACCTCTTTTCCTCAAATATGACAACTGTGGCAACTTCCTAGGTAGAGCAGCTGTTTTTGTGACTGTCCTTTGTCTGTTTCCAAATTGGAGCAATTGGCATTTCTTCAGACTCAAAAGAATCCTTGAAAATCAGAAAGGGAAGTTTACAGGAATCAGCTTATGTTTGGTAAACACAGCTTGCTTTTTTATTGGAAAAGAAATTGATATAGAAACAGCTGTTAACTTAGCTGTACTTCAGAAGCCTTAGCTCATTTACACTCTAGTGAAGTTAGGCCAAGCAAGTTAATTCACTTGTTCACACTGTCACTGTAATTACAAGCAGCTCTTTGAGTTAAAAACTGTGCTGTGTTTATTCAACACATGTTAGAAGAATTTTCTGGTTAGCGTTACTGGCCTGAGCAGGAGAAGATAATTCATTTTATTGTTGTAAATTGGAGTGTAAATGTTTATCATAGATAAATGTTATGAATTTATACACTTGTGCTAGCAGGATTGCAGACTCTTGTTTAAAGCAGGGACAAGTGAAAATCCTCCAGTGAACCACAGTTTATGTTTCTAGCTGTCCTTGCTTGTGCTTCCTGAGTCCTGTTTACCCTCCCCAGAGATAAAGTGAATGGGGGAATTGGTTTTTTTTCTCTGAGAATCAAGGCTTAGTGGGTTTTGCTATTTTTTTATTCCCTCCTATTGGGAAAGGGAACTCCTGGAAATCAAAATCAGGACAAGCAAAGGGTCAGGCCCTGGTTGGTCTCACCAACTTTCACCAGGTCAGGCACTCTTTCTGGAAAACTCTCCATCCATGCAGTTGATATTTGAAAAATGGTCAGCTCTGTTTCCTCAACTTCAGTGAAGTATTAAATGTCTGGGCTGCTTTCTACCTCTGAAGTGGTGGAAGTTTTTAATTGCACGAGCAGTGTAGCTCATGGATTCACTCATTTTTGTGTCCATGCTTTTACTGAGGCCAGAGAGCTATTTCCCTATTATAGGACTACCAGACCAGACCTACAGCCACTGAAACAGAAAAAATCATAGTTCCTGGGATTGTTCTCCTTTTGCTCCCAAAACCCTGGGAGGAGCTGTGCCCTTCCCGAGGCTGTGCCCTGAGGAAATCCCAAATATCTGAGCTCTGAGGGGAGTGAAAACACTTCAAATCAATGGCTGCACTTGAAAGAGGAGACCGTGGAGAACAGAAGAGATAAAGCAGGTCACTGCTCTACAGAAACCACTGGGTTTTGTTACAGAGTTCCTTGCAGAGACAACCCCAGAGTTCTGTTGAAAGAAGCTGCTTGGTTTCACTGTGTAAGAGCCCCTCACATGCTGCAGAGCTCTTCTGATGTAAGTGCCACATCCATAAATACACAGCTACAGAAGAACTGGTTTCCACTCCTTTTTCACCTCTTTACTGAGTGAGGTCATGTAGGACAAACAAGCAGAATTTGGGTCAAAGCAGTAAATGGTACTGAGTCTAATAAATGTTACATTAGATGGAAAAAAGGCTTCACGTGTGTGGGTGATGAAATAAAGTCGTGAGCTGGTTCGCAACCTCCATGAAAATCAGTGCAGAGGCTGGAGGGGTTTTTAATGCTCATTTTATGTGGAATGTTCTGTTCCCTCCAGGTGAAGGAAATCCTGACAGCCCTGGGTTTGCTGACGTGTGCCAACACGAGGACTGGGAGTCTTTCTGGAGGCCAGAGGAAGCGTCTTGCCATTGCTTTGGAGCTGGTGAACAACCCTCCTGTCATGTTCTTCGATGAACCAACCAGGTACTTCTGGGCCAAAAATTAAAGCTAGACAAATATGGTTTTGCACAGTAGAACACAGCTACAGAAAAGTTATTCATCTCCAAATCCTTGGGAAAGGCTCATTTGGTGTTGCCTGCAAGCACTGAAAGAGGCCAAGAAATAATTTGATTGGAGTTCTTGGTGCCTTGGGTCACTGTTGCAACTGCTGGACTGTGGGGCTGTAAATAATACTTAAAGCAGACACAAACTGCAGGAGGAGGGAGAAGAGAGAGAAAAATATTGTGGCATGGGTTTTCTTTTTTGAGCGCAGACAGCTTGAATATAAACATTTTAAAATGTGACTTTTGGTAATGAATGTGATCAATCTGGGAAGAGGCTGGGAAAGCCATGAATATGTATCTATTCATTAGAGTTGGGAGCATTTAAATCTGCAGCCCTAAAATGTAAAAGTCCCTTAAGGCAGCTTTGAGAATACTCTTTTTCATTCTCAGGCATGCTTCCAACTTAATTAAAAGCCTGATGGAGAAACACAAGCATAAGGTTGGCATATGATAAAATGAAACTGCTACAGAGAAAACTTGTAAAAGGATAATAATGGGAGACCAAGTAGCAAATGCATGTGCTAGTTTTGAGTGGTGCCTGTGGATAACAAACTTATTTGGTTTTATTTTCCAGTGGCTTGGACAGTGCATCATGTTTCCAGGTGGTCTCTCTGATGAAGGCTTTGGCCCAGGGTGGCAGGTCCATCATCTGCACCATTCACCAGCCCAGTGCAAAGCTGTTCGAGCTCTTTGACCAGGTACTGCTCTCAGACTTTCTCCTCATGGGTAGTTTAGGGTGGTTATGCTTTCAAGGCTACACTCTTCAATCTAAAAACATGACTGAGCTGTCTAGTTGACAGCTACAAATCATATAAAGAAATTAAATAAATAGCAGCAAAATACACTTTTTGATTATGGGTTTTTTTTTTTCCCTTCTTCTCTGCCTGTTTCCTTTATTTACCTGTAGTGTTTGTGAAGAATCTTGCTGTTAGGTTTGTGAAATCATGGCTGTTGCACTGGTGATTGTCACACCTTCACCCAGCGCTGCTCCTGTGCTCAGGGCTGTCACTGAAGTGAATTACAGCAATATAAAAGCAGGAGGGCTGCAGTGCCAATGCCTGCAATGTTGCAAGTGTATGTTCTCATCCTAGATACACAGGTGTAGATTGAGAAGAGTTAATTCACATGAAATGATAATAATCGAATTTAGTATTGAAAATTAATTGAAATTAAGTCAGTTGGAGAGCTTTTCTCCAAGCTAACAATGGCATGTGGACCATGTGTGTATAGATTAGATAAAAATGTATTTTAGTCTTGTTAGAGGACTTAGATTAGTCCTGTGGGAGCTGAGAGAAAACCTCCACCACCACAGGTGAACAAACTCTTGCAGATTGCCAGTCTGGCAGGGAGGTTTATTTAAAGTCAATATCGTGGCTAAAAGTGAGAGTGATTGAGCTGTTTGCTGTTGCTGTGCTGTCCCAGCTCTCCTTCCCTTCCTGCCTTCACCAGCCTCATCTCCCAGCCCAAAATAGCCATAATGTGTGGAAATTAGATGGCTTGGCTCTCCAGCTCCTTGCCTATTTTCAGCATGTGCCAAAGGCTGGAATTAGTGTGTTTCTGTGTTAATGTGTTTGAAGCCCTGCAGGCAACGTGTGCAGAATTCAAACTCCAGGCATTAAATTTTCCCTTAGCTGTAATTCCGTGCAAAGTTAATTTCAAGTGGTGACAGATCTTCCCAAGGTGCTCTTCTCACAGGGACAAGGAGATGTTATTAGGCAACAGGTTCAAATATTTTGATGCTATTTCGCTTTTTTCTTTATTTCTTTTTCTTCTATTTTCTTTTTTTTTTTTTTTCCCCTTTTCTTCTTGTTTTCCAGCTCTATGTTCTAAGTCAAGGTCAGTGCATTTACCGTGGGAAGGTAACAAACCTTGTCCCTTACCTGAGAGATTTGGGGCTGAATTGTCCAACCTACCACAACCCAGCAGATTTTGGTAAGGACAGCTTGAATTTCATTTATTTTGTATTTTATCATCACCTTCAGGGTAAAGGGAGCCATGGCATGATTTATACTTCTGTACATATATTCTTATATGCTTTGTTCATATATGAAACAAAATTCAAAATAAAATTAGTCAGATTTTTTTTTTCCCTGAGTAATTTGAATGCCATCTAGTGGTGCAATTTAGTTAATATTTCACTCTCTTAGAAGTCCAGGTTCAGGAAATTAAAGATAAAGCATAATCTTTAGTGTTTCATAGTAACTAATATTAGTGTCTTTTTTAATTGGCTCCAGTATTTTGCATTTTTTTTTTAATCTTGAGCAGTACCACTGTGGTTAGAGCATTGAGGGTTTTTTCAGTGTTGTTTCTTAATGAAAAAAGAATGGAAAGTGCCATAAAAGTAGACTTGTCATTTTTTGTTACCTGTATTCATTGCCTTTCCTCTGAGCTGTTTCATTGAACATCCAGGATAAAGAGAGCTCTCTGAAGATTTATGGACAGATGCATTTAAATGTTAATTATATAGACACGAATTTGCACATGTTTAAAAAATAAAAAAACTACTGAAAAAAAACTAAAACTACTAAAAAAAAATACCTGTTTTTGCCAGTGCTGCAGCATCAAGGGGATTTAATACCAAGGCTTGTAGGTGGTGAGCAGTGCAAAGCAGTGACTTGGACCTTTGCAATGTAACTCAAACTCTCTGTTGTTGTAGTTATGGAAGTGGCCTCTGGTGAGTACGGGGACCAGAACAGCCGCCTGGTCAGGGCTGTGAGGGAGAGGATTTGTGACACAGACTACAAGAGAGATGTGGCTGGGGAGCACGAGATGAACCCCTTCCTCTGGCACAGGCCCTCTGAAGAGGTATTTTGGGCACCTCAGCTCATGGGGCTGCAGGGGAGGGGGGAAATTCAAACCCTTGGCTGGTGGAGGAGTCTCTGGGCACACTCAGCTGATGTGAGTGGGCTTTTGTGAATGAAAACCACAGCAGATACTGTGAAGGGAGCAGTTTATTCTGTGGTGTGTTTCTGCAGGACTCCTCCTCCACAGAAGGCTGCCACAGCTTCTCTGCCAGCTGCCTAACCCAGTTCTGCATCCTCTTCAAAAGAACTTTCCTCACCATCATGAGGGACTCGGTAAGAATGGCTTTATAAAGTTCAGCTGGGTGTGGGGAAGTGTAATACACCTCAAAGGTCCTGTCCAGCAGCCCATCCATGAATTATCACAGAATTTCAAAGGGGAAAGGCTGATCTTTCAGTCTTGCTGTTAACTCTGCCATCTTCATTGTGAAGGACAGCTTTCTACACAGCACTCAGAAGTACCTGGCCTAAAAACCCAGAGTTTAAACCCCCTCTGTGCTGGCAGGTCCCTTATACAGTTATTAATCCTACTGAAAAGTGAGTGGGAAGTTTTAGTGCTCTGTCACAAAATGAGGTTTTCCAGAAAATTCAAAAAATAATTTCAGTGTGATATAAAGTTACTACTTAAAGTCTTCATTTTTGGAAATAGAAAATTGGTAGATAAAAAGTTTGCTTCTTTGCCATAACTTGTTCTCCCTTCCTGCTTTTTATAAGTGCATTTGTCAACAAGGATTAATTAAGTTAATGAATTAAGATCAGGAGAAACTGTAGCTGATTTGCTGATGTATAGATTGAAAGACAATGATGTTTTTAATATATTTTTTTTCCTGCTCGACTCCAAAGGCTTGCATTTGTTCCCAATGTTATTATTTCTTTTGTTCTTCCAAGCCTCTTGTGGGAATACTGTGTAGCAGAGAAGGCACAGAAAGCTAATTTATTCCTGGTGAAGTTACTTTGGTCTATACAAGCCTGAAATGCTTTTCCTACTTCTCTTCTGCTCTGGGGAAATTTATCTTTTTAGTCAGAAAGTCTCTTTCCCCTGATGAATAAGAGGCAGTGGATCCATGATATTGTCAGAGAGTGAGATTTCAGGTTGCATCATTTGCAGTTCCTGTATTACCTGGAAGAAATTTCTGTGGGAAACTTATAATTTTTCTTACCCAGTAGCAAATGAACATTTCTCATGGCAGGGCATTGGACTAGATGATCTTTAAGGCCCCTTCCAACCCCAACCATTCAATGATTTCTATGTAAGATTTTCTGGACATGAGTGCTCCTTTCCTGCAATCTGATTTCAGCCACACTGAGATTATCTTTGAGCCCAGACTTTGCACTAAATGCCTCTTTGCTTACCCCAGGTCCTGACACACTTGCGGATCACCTCACACATTGGCATTGGGCTGCTCATTGGATTGCTCTACTTGGGCATTGGCAATGAAGCCAAGAAAGTCCTCAGCAACTCGGGATTCCTCTTTTTTTCCATGTTGTTCCTCATGTTTGCTGCGCTCATGCCGACTGTCCTCACCTGTGAGTGCTGGGCACTGTGTCACAGCACAGGGGAGGGGGCTGCAGGGAGGTGGGAGGCTCTTGGAATGTCTCTGGTTTTTTATAAGATAGCATTTGGCTTGTGATTCTATTTCTAAGACAGGTGGGGGGATAAATCTTGCAGCCACAGAAGCAGTGCTGTGCCAGCAGAAACAGCCTTGGCCACTGGCATTTCTCCCTCCCCACTTTTTCCTGTCTTTTTCAGCACAGACAGTTCAGTGTTACAGTCCTGGACTGGAATTTTCTCCTTATCCCAGTGCATCTTAGCCATGCCCTGAGCTCATGGATGGATTTAGGGAGGATGGAATAATTTCTGTGGGGCTTCCAAGTTATGACTCCTGCATAAAATCAGGTTGTTCATGTGGTGTCAGAAGGAAACTCCTGCAGAATGTTGTGTACTTGCTTTGGGAGTGCTGGTACTTTGGATTCCCTGTTGGACCAAAAGGAATAGCCAAGTTCTTTAAGTCTGGACACCACTTTTAATTGAAAAATCCTCTTTAAGGGGGGTTCAGATCATCTGAGAAGACTGGTCCATAGTCTCAACAGGGAGCGGTTCTAGGGGCTGACCTCTCAGATTTCATTACAAATCACTGAAACTTTTGCTGCTCTGTCAAAGACCTGAGAGTTCCAGTCCCACCCTGGGACTGCAGCAGTGCAGGATGAGATATGGGTGAGCTGTGTTGTTGTTGTTGTGTGCAGCAGTATTGCACCCTCCAGCCTAACTGAATAACCTGTGTTCCCTGCAGTTCCCCTCGAGATGGGAGTATTTCTCAGAGAGCATCTGAACTACTGGTACAGCCTGAAAGCCTATTACCTCGCCAAAACCATGGCTGATGTTCCTTTTCAGGTACATGCTTGACTCTTCAATGAAATAGAACCATTTAAGTTCATGAATGACAATCCCACTTGCCAAGAAGATTAGTACTGGTGTTGTATCCATTGGAATACTGGGGAAAATGCCCATCTGTGTCTGGTGAAGCTTCAGGGATGAATCAGAAGCACCCTGAGAGTGCAGGACTTCATAAAAGCTGAGACCTGACCCAACACTCTTTTAATAAACACATGACCAGCTTTGCTTATTTGCAGGAGGGGAGCTGTGAAGGGGTGGGAGTGGAGTTTCCAAATGCCCAAGTAGAAAGACAAATATCACATGCCTGTCATGTAATGGAAAGGCTGAGAGCTGTGGATCAATTAGAACCCCAGCAGGATTTTGTCTTGCCCAGAGCAGCAGTGAATGCCTGGCTGTCAGGGGCTAACTCCCAGTGTGTGTCCTTGCAGATCATGTTCCCTGTGGCTTACTGCAGCATCGTGTACTGGATGACTTCCCAGCCCTCCGACGCGCTCCGCTTCGTCCTCTTCGCAGCCCTGGGCACCATGACATCCCTGGTGGCTCAGTCCCTGGGCCTGCTCATAGGTGCAGCCTCCACATCCCTCCAGGTACTGGTGGAGTTTGGTGGTCTCTGCTCCCTGTCACTGCTGCTGTGTCCCCAGGATGGTTGCTGAGAGCAGGCAGGCAGGAGGTTTCTTGCTGTAGTAGAGCTCTTGATGCTCCCCACTCACACTGGGGCACAGACGAGCCCTGGCTGTGAGGCTCTGAAGTTCCTGCCCCACCTGAAGGGGCTGTGCCTGCCCCTGCTTGGGTGGATTGTCACTTGTTGTTCACCCCAGACTGAGCAGGTCCTGGAAACTGCAGGACTGGTGTGCTTCTGCATCCCCACAAACTGGAAATTTTCCACAATAGGAGAAGGTTCTTCCATGCACACCCAAAAAAGCTGTAGAAGGAAAGGTAGGAAAAGGCTTGCCCAAAACCCCAGATTTCTGGAAAGGGAGGGAGAGTGGCAGCTGTTGGCATGACTGGAAGCTGGCTGTGTAACTGCTGGCAGGAGATGTGCTGAGGTGACCATTCCACAGCAGAACAGATGATTCTGACCTCAATATGCCTGGATGCTGTCAAGATTTCTGCAGTAGAACACCTGATTCCCTCTCTGTGCCAGCCTGTGGAGACCAGCATAGCCTCACTGTGTGGTTCCTGTGCTTCTGCTCTCCCCTCACAAGAAAAAGAAAAATCAGCAATTTTCTAGTAATTCAAAATGTGATAGTTTGGGGGAGCAGAATTATTCCTAAGAGTAACAGAAGAGCAAGTTAATTTTTACTTTTTGTCTATCTTTCTGACAAGAGACACTTTATTTCTTCTCTTCACAGGTGGCAACTTTTGTGGGCCCAGTTACTGCCATCCCAGTCCTTCTGTTCTCTGGGTTTTTTGTCAGCTTTGATACCATCCCAACATACCTCCAATGGATGTCCTACATTTCCTATGTCAGGTACTGCTGGGGAGGCCTTCACCCTCCCATCTGGAAATGCTGTTCGTTTGCCTTTGCTTGGTTATTTTATTTTATTTTATTTTATTTTATTTTATTTTATTTTATTTTATTTTATTTTATTTTATTTTATTTTATTTTATTTTATTTTGTTTTG
>NC_031768.1:4672946-4723345 GCF_001522545.3 Parus major
TTTATTTTTTGTGCCAAAGAGCCTGTTCACAGCACGTTCTTCTAGGGCATAAACATACTCATGCCTGTGATGCAAACCACATTATCTCACTGCATTTTAAGTTGTATATGCTGTGAAATAAATAGGAACAGGTTACTGGCCACAAGTCCACGCCCTTTGAATTCAGTGGGATTGCACAGCATGAAAATCTTCCTGGATTTTTCTGTGGTAGATTTATGAAATAACAGGGACATCACCAACTGAGAAATTGATGCCAGCACCTCCTTTTGGAAGAAAATGTTGTATAATTCACTGCTTTATCCTAGATAGGTTTGTTGGATACAGGCCTGTGTTTAAGTTTTGCAGTAGCAGTGCCACAAAAGACAGAGGATTTGTGTCACCTCTAATTTAAATTGCTGCTTTGAGATCCATAGGCACCTTATGTGTTGTCTGTGTCTGACACAGCTATTTTAGGATGGGACAATTCCCACCAGGAAACCTCTGGAGGGATAGTTTAAATTAGACACTGAAATGTTTATAGCTGAAATTAGGAGAGGGGAATTTCCCATTCCCCATTTCCCCACCTTGCCCAAGCTGCACTTATTACCTGAGAAATCCCAGGCAAAAAAAATCCTCTTTGTCACCAAGTGAAGTCCTACACAGATTCCTATCAAAGATAATGAGGCTGCACCCCCTGAATTAATACTCAAAATTCAAAGGGAGGCCTTAAACCACTGCCTGGCTCGTGTGGGGTCTCCTGAAGCCAGAGGGAACTTTCATATGTGAGATCCATGATGGTTTATCTCCTTGCAGAAGCAAATCCTGGGAGCATTATCAGTGAAACCATTAGTGCACAGAGGGAAGGAGAAGGGACGTTCTAGGTTGATGCTGGTTTTAACACAATTCTGACTTCAGGCCATGATTGTGTCCCTGTTGCTTGTTCAAAAAAACCAAAAAAGGCAAAATAATGATGTCACTGTGAAATGGGGAATGTCTGAATATGAGCTGAAATTAAGCTGCTTTCTGATTTAACATTTTTCTCTTGCAGAAATTGCACTGTGCACTAACTGGGAGCAGTTAAAGGCAGAACTCCTGCCCTTGTTCCCTCTTACGTAAAATGCCCGTGACATGTGATGTGTCTGATTGCAGCAGGGATAGAACTGTGCCCCAAGACAGATGTGTCAGAGCAATATTGAACCCCTCAGCGTTTCAGCTGAGCTCTCACAGGGATTGTGTTGCACTTTTAACCAGATCAGCAGGATTGTCCTTGTAATCCCTCCTTCTTCTTTCCAGATACGGGTTCGAAGGAGTCATCCTCTCCATCTATGGACTGGACCGAGAAGATCTGCATTGTGACAAAGATGACACCTGCCACTTTCAAAAATCAGAGGCCATCCTGAAAGAACTGGATGTAGAAAATGCCAAACTTTACCTGGACTTCATCGTTCTTGGGATTTTCTTCTTCTCTCTGCGCCTGATTGCCTATTTTGTCCTCAGATACAAAATCCGAGCGGAGAGGTAAAGGAAAAGCAGCTAAGCCAATGCAGTAGGAGAACTTTAGACATGCAATAGAGGGCACTTGACATTGTCTCACTGTGGCAGGCTGGTCCCCAGTGCCCAGCCAGATGCTGACCGAGCCCATGGAGAGCCACAATGGGATAGTGGACATACAGTGTTAAGCCAATCAGTCCAGTTGGGTTGGGTCATGTTTTCATTACACTTTCTAGCTTTAACTAGGAAGAAGAACTAGAAGGGAATTTTACACCACAGAATATCAATACTGAGGCAGTGTAACTTGTACAAGAAACCTGGCTGCAGGAGCTTTCCTTATGAAAACCAATTTTGGAATAAGGTCACCGGGATACCAGTCCTGGTGGCCAGAATAGTGTAATGTCATCTCTAGTTGACAAGGTAGTGAGATGCAAAATGAGGAATGCAAAGAAAATAGGATTCTCTCATCTTTTTGAATTTCATCTTTGCAGTTTTCTATGTATTATTTTGCAATTCTTTTCCACGGAATTACCCCTTCTGGCTAAAAGTCTGTAAATGTATTAATAAGGTAAAGATATCTTTTTAATACGGATACTTTTTTAAAAGAAACCTAAAGTGATTCAAGTAATTATTTTTGTTTCTGTCTGAATTTAGAATTCTGGTGCTTTACTTGTCGAGCTGGTCTCATATCTGAAAACTGTAATGACAGGAAGAAAAGGCAGATTCTGAATCTGCAAAAACCTGTGGTCCCATTTGGAAGCAGCACTGGATAGCACATGCAGTTAGACATGGTCAAGCTGTCACTGAATGGTTAAAAAAAAGATTCTTTTTCAGTGTCTTCAAATCCTTAGTATTTGTGATATTTTGGGATACTAGCTGTGTTCATTGATCTACCTCCTGCAACTGAAAAAAAAAAATCAAAGCACTCCAAGGCTCATTTTTAATTAAATTTTGAAAGCAGGATCTGTCCCTAAAGTGATTGTTAAAGGAGTGCAAGAGCCTGTGACTGCCTCATCAGAGGTGTTCATTTCTATCTGCAACACACTGTGTAGGACTCTCCAAAAAATACACAAATGGCTTGTAACACTGCAGGTTTAGGTATGCCAGGCAGTTCTGTTCTCATCCCTGCTCTACATAAACAACATGAGAATCAGTTGAACTGAACATCAATGAAATTGTTATTTTGGGTATCTCACCTCTGTAAATTTGGCAGGGGGGAATTCTGGTTTGAATTTTGTCACTTATTTTCATGGATTTGTATTTTCAACCCCAAATGAATCCACCATACTCACACTTGGTGAGCTTTGGTGCAAATTGCACAGCCTTCTGCCATGACTGAGAATTTATCTTGGTGTCCCAGAGCCCTGAGTGAGTCCTGCACCTCCTGTAAATGCATTATTCCCATCAGGATGCTGAAGTCTGGCAGGTTGGAGGCAGCTCAGTGTCAGCAAACCCTCGAGGAGCCCAACAGCTCATGGCAGCAGGGCAGGTAAGAGAGACCTGGCACATCTTCTGGCCCCCAGCAGATTCAAAAATTCACAAACTTTTCCAAGACCCCGTGGCTGTGTCTGTCCTAGTGAAATAAATAGTGCCAGGGCCAGCTCTGCCAGTCCTCAGGCAGCTGGGCAAATAGGAATGGCCTCTGGACTGACTTTTACACAACCCAAACCATGTCTGGAGGAGCTCTGGCTGTGCTGGGCTGCAGCTCTGCCTTTTAGCAGGGAAGAAAATTGTTTCTCACTTTTCCTGACCTGTGTCCAGGCTCTGTTTGATTTACTAATACAGACACAGGCTGCATGGATCTGTTAAACTCAGGACATCTGAACTAAGCCTGTTTTCTGGAAGGTTTTAAATCGAGTCACATATTTCAGGAAGGCTAGCTGAACTTTCCCTGAATATAAGGTTTACCTGTGAAAGCAAAATTAATCTTTACTGTAGAAGAAAAACCAAATTCCTTGCACAGCCTCTTTGCATAATTTTTGTTGCTGTTTTTTCTCAAAAAGCTTTTGTACAGCTCTGCAGCTTTTCCAGGCATAATCACGAGCAGGTATAAACTTATATGGCTGTCAGATTTGAAAAATT
This sequence comes from Parus major, assembly GCF_001522545.3. NCBI lineage: Eukaryota > Metazoa > Chordata > Aves > Passeriformes > Paridae > Parus > Parus major. The sequence goes on from NC_031768.1 coordinate 4,676,499, forward strand.
AAGAGTTTGAGCTATTCTAAATAATACTCATAGCTGTGAACAGTTTTTAAACAAGGCACAAGCTGAAATCCCTTCAGCAAAACATGCCTTGACTATTTCAAGACTCTCAAAGTGTTTGTGAATATTAAAGGCAGTTCAAACATTTTTTTTGCAAGCAGACCAAGGACTACATTTGCCAAAATTACTCTTGGGTTGCAGACTTCTGATCCAAGCTGAGGTCAAAAGGTGTGACATCCCTGGCATTGAACAGCTTCAGGGTTTATGTTTTGTGTTTACCAACACCATTTACCAAATAGCACCCTGACAATCCCTTGCAGTGTTCCAAATGAGGTAACTTTGCTGGCATTTCCACACTGGTATCTTGCAGGATGCCGTTCTCTCCCATCCAGACCAGTTTAGCTGAATTAATTCCTTGGATAATGTCTTATCTCTGCCTGTTCCTCTCTTTTTAGACTGTCTCATTTTATGTTTGTAGCCTCCAGTACATCCTCCTGTACTGTAACTTTGTATTGTGTTATGGTAGCCAAAAAACCCTGGCCCTCCATGGGTGTTCTTGAGAAAATTCCTGCTCTGGGAATATTTTTTGTCACTCCTTTTTTTTTGTTAGATTCGCTTTTTCCATCCTTCTGCTGGCAGCATTTAGCTGGAAGTTACAATTCTAAGGAATGATTTCAGACTGTAGTATCCCAGTAAAGAAAGAATTCTCTGGGAACTCAGTGACACACATAGATGAGATAATAATTTTTTCCCTCCCTAGCTCACAAATTAATTAATTATCTCTCTTTTGTCACTGTTGTGGGACAGAAGCATTTAAAATCCATCCCAATTATGTTTTCATCTACTGCAAAGATTTTCATTGTAGTCTCAGGTTGGCTTTTTTTTGTCTTTACCTGGAGATAAATTCCAACAGGCTGGTGTAAAACACATTTTCAGGTGAATGGGCTGAGCATGCAGATGCTGGTGAGTTGAGCAGCACTTTGTGAAGCTCTGGAGGCTTCACTTGGAAGAATAAGGCCAGCAAGATTCCTCAAACCCTCAATTTAAAAATCCTCAGTTTTATAGCCATATATGAAGAGCCATAAACTCCTTGAAGTCAATGCCACTATTACCATTTGAACCAGTCACAGCCTGGCTAAAAGTTGTGGAGGAGGCAAAAGGTGTCTAAAGGTCACTTGAAAACTGAATGTGTGATTTTTGTTGGGATTGCAGGAAAATTTCAGTGTCCTGTTGGCCTCCTTGTTCTATTTTGACTTGTTTTGAGACATTGCTTTGGTTACTGTGTGCATTAGTTAAGACTTTAGGTCTTTCATACTTTATTTGTTGTTTTTCTTTGTGGAAACTTGCATATAATCTGAAAAACCCTGAAGGTTTTTAAAAAACCAACTTGAAGCGTTATTATTTACAATTAAATAAAAGATTTGGAAAGAAGATTCTGCTCCTAAGAAATTGAGAAGATTCCATTGTTACAGGTCAAAGGGAGTGGAAGAAGACTGGTGCTGAAATCCTCTTGGGCTCTCAGAATTTAGAGCACAAAGCACCTATTTTCATTAAAAGAGAGGAATATGTGCACATGTAACAGGGAGAGCTGGTTATGTAAGTGGGAGATAATGAACCTGAGTCCAAGAACTGGATGTCTCAGGTGATTGACAGCTCCATCCACACTTTTGTGTCAAACTCTGTGTTCTCAGCAGAAAGGAATGTTTTATTAAACACTCGTTCCTGCAAGGAAGTGTGGTGCATACTGACCTGTGCCACCCCAGTGATCCTCACAGAGATCCTACCTGACCTATTTACACAGTGCTGGGTGGATTTTGGGACTCTGAGAATTGGGGGGAAGGCCAACAAAGCAGATATCCTGGTGGGAGTCTGTTACAGACCACCCAACCAGGATGAAGAGGCAGGTGAAATGTTCCATGGGAAGCCTTGTGGTCAGTGCCCAGTGTTCCTGTGGGAGACTTTTACTTGCCAGATTTCTGCTGGAGATACAGCACAGCAGAGAGGAAACAGTCCAGGAGGTTCCTGGAGTGTGTGGGAGGCAATTCCTGCCACAGCTGGTGAGGGAACCGGGCACTGGTGATGCCCCACTGGGGCTGCTGGTGAACAGAGAAGGGCTGGTGGGTGATGTGATGGTGGGAGATCCTCCTGGGCACAGCAAACATGAAATGAGAGATTTTGGTTCTTGGGGAGATGGAGGGGTGGCAGCAGAACCCCCACCTCGGATTCTGGAGGGCAGACTGTGCTTGGGAGCTGGATTGGCAGAGTCCCCTGGGAGGCAGCCCTGAAGGGCTGAGAAGTCCAGGAAGGCTGGGGATCCTTAAGGAGGAAATCCTAAAGGCACAGCAGGAGCAGGTCATCCATCCCCATGTGCCAAAGGACGAGCCACAGGGGGACAAGGATTGGCCTGGCAGAGCAGAGAGCTTTGGCTGGAGCTCAGGGAACAAAACAGGGTGTATGGCCTTTGGAAGACAGGGCAGGCAGCCCAGCAGGACTACAAGGATGTTGTGAGGTTATTCCAGGAGAAATTAGAAGGGCCAAAGCCCAGCTAGAACTTAATCTGGCTACTGCTGTAAGAGACAATTAAAACTATTTCTGTAAATACAGCAGTAAGGAGAGCCTCCATCCTTCATTGGATGCCACCCTTTATTTCCTACCAGAACAGCCCCACAGGGTGCAGCTGCTCAGGAATTTCTGAGTGGAGATCCATTTGTAACATATGATCCTGTGAAAAGCTGTTGGGAACTAGAAGTAGGCAGAAAATGACACGGTGTCATGTCCTCTGTGACAGCTTGTGACAGGCTGATCACTGCAGTGCCACACAGCACTGGTGAGTGCAGAAATTATGTGCTGAGCACCACTGGAGTTCATCAGGAGCTCTGTCATTAGTGAACAGGGGCAGTGGCATTTCCAGGGATTGACTCCTGCTGCCCTCCTCTTAAATACCTGTTCCCACAGTACACAAAGGGGCTGTTGGTGCATCCCACTGAGTGAATTTATCAGCCCACATATCACTCTTCATATTACGTGTCTAAAAGTTTCAGGTTGAGCCTGCAAACATAGCAAGTTTTGTTTTAATTCTGTTTAATGCTTTATTTCTGTTTCTGTACATATTTCAAGTAGAGTTTCTGGAGGAGTAATTGTACAGCAGAGCACAAGATTCAGCTTCAGTCTTTTTGTCATTTTGAAATCTTACGGCGGATGATAATTTCATGCAGTTGTCAGCTCTAGAACCTTTCTTTAAGAGATTTAGATTTCTGTTGGGACCTGTTGCCAGCAGTGTAAAATAAAAGGTGACTTAGTCAGGATGTGTCTCCTGTCACCAAACGTGGCCATGGCTCAGCCTGCACTCTCTGCACTGGTTGTGCCTTCAAGACACACCCAGCTTTTGCAGCTTTTGCTGGTTCTTCTTTTTGTTTCTTTTCTTTTACCTGGGGGTTTCCCTGAGGCTCAGCCCATGCCTATCGATTGCTTGTGTCCCTTTTTTCTGGATATTCATGGCTGCTGTCCATGTGGGGTGTGAAAACGAGCTGCTTGGGAAGAGTGCAGGGTGGTTAAAGGTGGGTGGGTGACTTGGAGACTTCTTTGAGCTACCAAAACCCCAATGTGCTGGATCTCTGGGCATGCTTTACTCTTTCAAAAATAAAAGAAATTCAAAAATGTCTTTTTAAGCAGATTGCAAGACAACATGGAAGCTTGTACTTCTAAAGGTTGACGGGGTTTTCTACTTCAGTGGCATCTGTGATGTCTTTTTTTCTGACCCCACAGTAGCTAATTTATTGGCCGATTTAGGGTAATCATTATACAAACTCCTTTCTGCTACTCCCAGAAACCAGCTTTCCTGGCCTCAATGATAATTGTACCAGCCTTTACAAATCTGAATTGTTGATCAATTAAAAATAAAAAAAAGGGAAAAATTCTCTTAAATCATGGCGAAAGAAAATTAAATTTGAGACAATTACACTGATAAATCTTAAAAGAAGAAGATAACAAGTCCTGCAGTGGAGCCAAGCCTTTACCTGTGTCAGTAAATATTTATCAAATACCTTATCTGAGTCAGTTGACCTTATTGTGAGATTCTGCCCTTGAACCTGTTACTGAATTATTTAACATTCGGTTCTTTTGTTTTTCAAAGCAAGAGTCAATGCAAGGTATGATTTTAAATCAGCGTGCTAAAGTGGATATTCTGAATATCTAATATGTCATTGTTGTCTCTTGTTTCTGTAATGCATTTGCATTACTGTGAATCAATTTTATTCTGCTTCTCTAGAGACTACTGCTGCCTGCACGCTGTGATATATTTGCACTGTTGTAGATATATATATATACATATAATGTAATTATATTATACAAACCATGTCTTTTTCAGGTTGCTTGTTACCTTTGTAGTTTACGCTTCCCGGTACAGTGAACCTGAGTAAAAATGTGGGATGTGGGGCATTCTGATGATATATTACAGTAATAGAGAAATCTTTGTATATTTCTGTATACTTACTACCTGTAAGAAGAGATTTGTATGTGCATTATTTTCCAGACTTAGGGCTTTGTTTTCTGAGACTAGAGAACATTTATGATAACGTAACACACACACACACAAAATCAAATAAAGTGTTATTATTTTCAGACAGATGCCTTTGGTCCTGTGTTCACTCTGAGGGAAGGGGAAGATGTGTTGGTGGTGATACATTTTCACTGCCTGCTCCTTGATCCTGGCAGCCAGCAAGGACATGGAATTGCCTCTTTGCAATTGGGGTGGTCTCAGGTAACTCCCAGTATAGGAGGGTTACAGAAATATCCACTAAAAATCCTTAAAAGCATGAACTGCAGTCACACTAGACAATGTTGGAGGTCCCTTCCAACCCAAACAGGGCAAGCATCAGAGGGTGCTTCTCTGAGAAATCCTGCAACTGAAGACTTCCTGAACCAGTGAAATTAATTACTTTCGTATTTTCATGCAATTTTGGTGGATTTTTCCTTCAAGGACTAAATCTTCTGTTCATCTTGCCCTTGCTACCTGCAAGTGGCAGATGTTCCCTTGTTTATTACAAGAAGCAGGAAAGGATCATTCCCTGTTTGCCTTCTGCTTGGCACTCTGCAGTGGGTGGGTTTCTTCCTCCCTTCTCCCCAGCTGAAGAAAAACTCTGTTTTATCCTGCCAGTCCCACCTGTCCATTTCCCATTTTAACAAACACCGCTCTCCCTCATTCTGCTGCAGCACCTGTGGGATGTTCTGCAGCCCTCTGGGCATTTCTGGAAAGCCTTCAGCTGGTTTAGAAAACCAGCTTTTTCATTTCCTGTGTTCCTCCTGAAGATGCACACTGGCCAAGAAGTGACATTCTTACTGCTCCTGCTGCTTCCTACTGCGCTGGCAGGGAAACCCTTGGGCAGAAATCCTGACCTGGCAGTGCCAGGAGGAGGGTTCAGTGTTGGTGTGCTGTGCTTTGGCAAATATTCACTTTCCCTGGCTGGTTTTTCATGCAGTTTTTAAGGCTGTTTCATGGTGTTTGACTTAAGGCCAAGCCTAGACAACATCACTGTCTTTGTGCCACCCATCCAGGCCGCCACAGCAACCAAATTACCTGCCTTGCTCACCACAGTTCAAAGAGAACTGGCCTAACTTTCACAAGTACCCACTCATAAATAACCTGAGCAGTGATGCTTAAAGCATGGATTGCCCTAAGGATGCAACAGGATTACAATTTCAAAACAGTTTTCTCACAATGACAGAGATCATGCTTTTATGTTATGTTTTATAGCCCTGGAAATAATACTTGATTGAAGGAATTACGTTCCCAAAAACTAAATGCCTCCCTGTGCCAATTGTTGTCCATAGATCAGGAGGGGAGGAGGAGGAATGGGAGTCCTTCATAGCCTGAGTGGCAACATAAATTACTTCAAGCATTTTATATGGCAGTTAATGCTTATTAAATAACCCAACCATAAACTTCTCATTAGCAACCCTGCAAAAATTAATAAACCTCACATTCAATTCCCATCCACCAGCGCACCAAATGGATTCATAAAATAAAGAGCACTTGAAAATAAAGAAAACTTTATTTTCCAGCAGCTATCCATTTAAAACCTGCTTAGGAATGCATGTTGGAAGGCATGGGAAGCCAAGGAGGTGGGTGGGGTAAGAGATGGGCTCGTGGAGCATGGGAGGGTGCAGGGATCTGCCCAGGTGAGCAGTGAGCAGGTGCTGTGCTGTCAGCATCACTGACATCTCCCCATGGGACAGCCTTCATGAAGGGCTTGGTGGGAAGTGTTGCCAGCTTCATTTAGGGGCAGAAAAGCTGTCAAGGGCTGGATTAGTCAAACTGACACTAATTGCATTGATTTCTGTTGTTTAGTGCATTTTAAATTTCATAGCCTCGTTTGGTTCTGTGTTTTTTTCCTCCCTGTGCCTGAAGATTGTTTCAAGATCTGTGAATTTTATTATGCACTGTTAATTCTGTGTGATGGCTTTTCTGGATTCCTGACATTCCTGTTCCAAGCCTGTGCCTGCACACACATGGGAAGACTGAGAAAAAATGCTCTCTCTTACACAGACAGAAAACATTATCAAAACATGAAGCTGATCCATTTTCAGCCTCTGACAGCAAAAACAACCCTCAGAGTTGCATTGTTTCCCCCAGTTCTTTCTAGCAGAGTTATTCTCTTGTCCCACTGCCTGTTTTGCTCTGCTGGACAGGCAGAATAAAGCTCCACCTGGGTTCCTAGGACCTTTTTTCTTATCCCTGGCACCAGTATAATCAAATATGAAGTAGATTCTGTGGCTTCATCAAGAGTCTTACAGGTGCTTTTTGTCCCTCTCCTGTGTAAGAATCAGACAGTAACCCCAAAGTACTTAAAGAACAACAGAAGTGACAGTAAACCTTTTAATTTTGCTCCTTCTCTTCATTGAAACTCAAATTCTGTGTCTTGGTGGAGCATGCCTTGGATGGGGCATAATGCCAAGTCTCATAAAGGGTAAGAAGCAGAGAAAAATCTCATTCTGTGGCAGGAAGGAGCTGGATTTTACCTACCAAATTTACTACTCATGAAGCTTTCTGAAAACACTATAAACTGGAGTGTCAGCCCACACAGGTGGCAAGTTAGACCCCTGGGAATTTCCTAGAATTTTTGCAACAAATTCAGCAATTAAGATATTTAGCTCAGCTGCAGGGAAATATTTTAATTCAAGAATTCCAGATTATCATTTCAGTTGTGGTGTTCTAGTACTGAATCCCTCAAGACTGCTGTTTACCAAAACAACCTCCTGTTATGGTCTGAGACAGAAGCACATGTGGAGAGACCTAACTCAGAGACAGGTGGGAACAGGACCCTACAAGGGTCTGTCTTTGTCTGGTGGCTTCTCCCAGGGGGATTTCTGGCTGCCCCCGTGGGTGTGCAAAGGGAGATGACAAAGCACAAGAAGTTATCACAGCTAGGTGGAATAGAAACACTGCTCTCCAGCAGGAAAGTACTTTGTTTTCTTACCCTGCCCACCTCTGGTACATGGAAATTGCATGAAACAAAATTTTATGATGTGAAAAATGGAAAATTTACCTGGCAGGGGAAGGAGCATCCAAGGATGGCAAACACTGGAAAAAGAAGCATCCTCTTCTACAGCACCTGAGTGCTACCCAGCTGGTTTTAGGATGCATTCTGTGTTGCAGCACAAATATTCTACAGCAAAGTCTGTTTGTCTGGCTGGTTTTTCCTAGTACTGAGGACACTTTTGTAGTCCCATTGTGTGCCTGGTGAAGTGTGCTGGGACAGGGACCATCCTGATGTTCATACACCAACACTGGCAGCTTTCAAACGCTTCAGGAGAAGGATCAGATCAGGGGGAAAAGCCTGCAGAGTAATAATGGACTCCTCTTCCCAAAGAGAGTTATTGTTTCTGGCAGAGAGCTGCTTGGAAAACTCCCCTGAGCGCTTCTGAAATTCTCACCTGAACTTTGCTCCTAAGGAAGCTTTAGCAGCCATCACCCCAGAGCAGTGAATTTTCCTTTTTGGGCTCAGTCTGGCAGTGAGGGCAACCTCTTGGAAACTGAATCTGGGTCTGGAGATGCTGGGTTTAACACAGGGAGCAAGGGTTGGTTCTTGTGTTTTATTTTCTGCTCTCCAAGCTGTTTAATGGCATCATGGTCGAGTTTTCAAGCTTTACTAAAGGCAGTAACTCACACAGAGACCTGTGGCAGCACCGTGTGATTTGGCTGCTCTCAACAGAGGAAGATTTCAGTTTCCATATTCTTTTTCACTTCAGTTTAGCACCTTGTCTGAAATCTTTCTTTTGAGCACGAGCTTTGCCAGAGGAGGTGTGTGACACTGTAGCAGGATCCGTACCCTACCCAGAGTCATTTGGGAACAGCACCTGAAGGAAGTGGCACATTAAAAAAAAAACACTTTTTTTGGAGGTATTTGAGATTAAATCCCTTGTTCATGTGGCTACAGGTTTGTTCTTTGTTGCTAGCACCCATCTGCTCAGAGCTCCTTGTCTGTCCTAGTTTTCTCCCCTGTCAGCCAAACACAGCTCTCTGATTACTTCAAAATGAACAATTTCCAACACCTTTCCCTTGACGACAATTGCTTTAAAAGCCAGTAGAACATCTTCACTCACTGAGGCACCATTGCAATCAGTCTGCAATGTCAAACATGTTCTATTCAGCCTTTATTAGAAGCTGGAGCTTTGGTGGCACTCAGCTGCCATGGCTGCAGTTTAGGACTATTGGGTATTTAGGGTTTTAAACGTCACTCACTGCGTAATGGCTCCATCAGCACAAAGCCTTTGTGTCACAAACTGACACAAGTGGGTTCCTGTACCACCTTTGCTGACTAAAATCACAAAGTTGACCTATTTTTTTTTTCCCCTCCAGAAAATTATTTAGAACTTTGTTTACATATTTAGCACCCGCTGCATGGCGATGTCGGTGTGCAGAGCTGCAGATACAAAGGGTGAGTCTTCATTGAAGGCTTTTTCTCTCTGAGGCTGGAAATGAGTCCCATGGACACTGACTCGGGTGAGGGGAGCCCTCAGAGTGATCCTGAAGGGGAGGAGAGGAAGGTCCCTCCTTTTGTAGCCACGTCTCTGCAGGTCCTGCACACTTTGGTGGGCACTCCTCTTTTGGGATCTCACTTTGCTCTGCCTTGGCTCTGCCTGTCATCTTCAAATCTTCGGCGGCTGTGGCTTTCACTCTGTTTCTGCCAGCTTTATTTTCTCACCAAAAATGATAGTTTTTAGAATTCTAGGGAGTTTTTTAAGGTTCATTTGTATGGGTGTTGATGGCAGTCTACCTAGAGAGACCTCGAGCACTCTCCTGAGTAAATTCCCAGAATAGACATCGCCGCTTCGGACTTGGTGATGACAGCATATCCCCAGGTAATAATTATTAGTGCTGTGAGCAACTGACTCTGATTTATAAACCCAAATGTCTGGAGCAGCTGCATGACCCAGTGGTGGCTGAGCTCTTGGGAATGCTTTGCCTCAGCCCAGCAGCTCATGGCTTTTGCAGGTGACACCACGGCCAGGGATGGTGCGGAGGGCACTTGGTCTGTTCAGGCTGGAGAAGGGGAGGCTGAGGGGAGACCTCACTGACCTTCCTCATGGGGAGAGGAGGAGGGACAGGCACTGATCTCTGCTCTGTGGTGACAGTGACAGGAGCCCAGGGAATGGCCTTAAGCTGTGTCAGGAGAGGTTTAGGTTGGATATCAGGAAAAGGTTCTTCCCCCAGAGGGTGGCTGGGCACTGACAGGCTCCCCAGGGCTGTGGTCACAGCACCAGCCAGCCAGAGCTCAGGGGGTGTTTGAACAACACTCTCAGACACAGGGATTCTTGGGGCTGTGCAGGGCCAGGACTTGGTCTCAATCTTTGTGGATCCCTCCCAACCCAGCACTTTCTGTAGCTTTTTGAAACACCTCCAAAGACCTTCGGTACGCTGCTCAGTTTATTGCTCATGTTACGACTGGTATCCTGCCATATTCAAATCAGATTTCTCAGTCTGTTGGAAGTGGTTTATGAATGACTAATTTTTTACCTGCCTGGATAAACCTATTCATCACTAAAGTGTAAAGGGATAAATCAAACCTCCAAGGAGGCATGTTAAGGAGGAAGATTTTCACAGTGGGGGTGGTGAAAGGCTGCAACAGGTTGCTCAGAGAAGTGAGAAATCCCTGGAAAAGTTCAAGGACAGATTGGCTGGGGCTAGGAGCAACGTGATTGAGTTGAAGATGTCCTTGCTTGCTGTGGGGGTTTGGATTAGATGACCTTTTAAAGTCCCTCCAAATAAACCATTCTATGTTTCTGTGTCTCCATCTTTTTCTCTCTCCTTGCAGCACAGCCCTGTACAACTGTTCTCCCCTGCTGAGCCCTGAGCACAGTTTGTTGCTGCTGCAGCCTCAGGGTCCCCATTTTATTCCCAGCACAGCTCTTAGAGGCTCTTTACTGGGCTCTTCACCGAGCTCTCACTCAGATGAAGCAGGGAAGCTTCGAGCTGCTGCACTGAGCATTAAAGATTCCCAGGAGAAAGCAACCACACAACACCAGGAGCTTCTCCTGTGTCTGGCAAGACACAGCAGCTCCATTTCAGGTTTAGGCCAGGACTGGGAGAGCCTGTGTGTTGCTTTTAGTGTCACAGAGACATTTCCTGAGCATGACCCATGGGACCTGCTTGTGGTGAGCACCAGGGCCAGGGAGGTGCAGAGAGCAGGAGGTGTTTGAGTCAGACCAGCTCCGTGGTCAACTATCAAAGGTACCTTCCCTTCAAGGGGGGGAAAAGAAGCTCAAACCCACAGCTAAATCTATATAAAGGCAAACTCTGAATATTTCCAGCATTCAGAAGGATAGGTGGCCCGTGTGGTGCCAGCTAACAAATTCAAAGCAGTCACTTGCAAGTGTGAAGTGTAACTAACACAAAAAGCTGAGTGCCGTGTTCCTTTTGGAAGCACTGGTGCCTGCTCCCTCATCAGCAGGTTGCTGACATGCCAAATTTCCTGGGAAACGGAGAAATGCACAGCTTTAAAATAAAGACAGCAAAAAAAAAAAAGAAAGAAAAGCCCTCACAAGTTGTGTCGTACTTCTTTTATTACAATGAAAACCTGTGTGGTGCTAGCCTACTGAGAGAATAAAAGCTACCAGTAACTTTTCATCAGAAAGGAGTCAATCCCAGATAAAAAAGCAGCCTAGAAATCATGGCTGTTGCAAAATATAAAGTCTGAGTTGGGACCTCCGTCTGTCGTTCTGTTGGAGTAGATCCAAAGATTGCAAAGTTCTCGATGGAAGTTTCTCCTTTTAACAAGCTGGGGAGGTAAAGAGGAGAAGCAGATTAAGGGACATGTTTTCTCCATAAATCACACAAGATGCTAGGAAGTGTTTTGCCTCAGTGTAGGACACCCAAAATGCAATTTTTTAGCCATCTTGAGCAACCCCCATACAAAGATGTGTTTCCCAGTTATGATCCAGATCAGTAGAACCAAATTATGGTGAATTGTAAATAGTGCAGAACACAGTGTGGCTGAGGCTATTGGTTATTAAATATGCTGAAAGGTCAATCCTAACTAAAACAAAGTTGGCTGGGGATCAGAAATTTCTGTGAGTTTCATTCCAAGTTTCCAAAGCAAAGCCTTTTATCTCTCATGCTGCTGATAAGGTGGATGTGAGCTGGGTGGCTGCACCTCTCCTCTGGGACTAGCTGGGGTCTTGAGCTTACACCTGAGCCCAGACTGGCACACTGCCCACAGATCCAGGCTCAGATGCATCAGCAACACCCCACTCTCTGTACAAGAAGCTGCTTTTTTAGGGTTTAACCACCCTTATTTGCTCCCACCCTCTGGCTGGCACAGCTCACCAAGCCTGGGACACTGCCAGGAGCCGTGAAGCACTCGGAGGGACACAGGGGACATCTCCTGTGGGACATTACCTTCCTCCACAACGCGGTGGTAGAAGCACCAGGGGACACCAGCGGGGTGTGCCCTGAAGCAGCAGCCCTTCCTTGTGCACTCCCTGGGCTTGATGCCAGGGTGGCCACAGTTTATCCTGGTGTAGGGATCGTTGGGACACACTTTCCTCACTGTGTGGAGCAAAAATAATGAGAGAAGGAAGGACAACGTGTTACTTCGCGTTCCCTCTGCCTGCTGATGTAATTCACAAATCAAAGCTGAGGTCACTGGGCTGATGTGATGGCCACAATGACCTTCTCTAAACCAATTTCTGCCAGCAGATTTGCCCAAATCCTCACCCAGCCTCCCAAGCAAAACTAAATTCCAAAGGGTGATGAATTGCTGCTGCGCCCCAGGGACAAGAGGAGGCAAAATTCACCCCTGGAAGTGTCTGGCAGCAGCCCATCTTTACCTTTCCTAAATCCAGCAATGGGGTGAAAAGTCCTGTGTCTCCTGTAGTGGTTACACATACCCTGCCCTCAGACCATGACCTGACCCCAAGCTAACCCCAGAGCAGCCTGGCTACCACAGGGAGAAGGTGACCCAGCCCTCTCTGCATGCCAGCTTAAGTTACAGAAGGGAAATAAGTCTTTCAGGAGGAAATCACAGCTCTTCCAGGCACTTAAAACTAAAATGCCAAGTAAAGAGATTATAGGACCCAGCTTGAATACTTCAGTTTTCCTCTCATAGAGAGAGCAATTCTGCTCAGAAAAGCAATTCTATGAAAATGGCACCCTAAGCTGCTGCTGCTCGTTTTTCAAGGTTTACAAGAACTGCAAGCAGTGCTCAAAAGAAAAACTATTTTTTCCTACTGTACTTCGGATTCCTGAGATGTTGACTATTCTCAATTTATTTCAGGTTCTTCTGTTGGGTAACATTGCCTTTGCACCCCTCATTTCCTTTCATGTCACCTGTGCAACTGCTGAGACTGCCCTGAAGTTCTCCTAAGAAGGAGAACTTCAGCAAATGTCAGCCCAGCAAATGTAGCTTACACTGAGTTAATTAACACAGCTAATTACACTCCATTACTTAACACAGTTATGTAAAATATACAGCTAATCCTTGAAAGACTGGGAGAGCAGATGTTATCCTCTCTGAGAAAGCAATCGTAAAAAATAGAAGCAGGATGCTGACAGATGTCAAACAAGCAAACCCACTTAAATAAGTGCTGAGCATCCCTTGCTCTGCCCATGGACAAGAACACAAATGACACAGAAATGTCTCTAAGTAATCAGCACAGGTTGTTTGATAACTAGAAGCCTGAAGGAAGAGGAAATACATTGTGTGAAGAGGATGAAGCAGAACTCTGATGGGAAAGCAAGGCTTGATTTTGCGTTTTACTGCCACTGGTCTCCTAACAGAGATTTGTGCCCATTTTTCTGGGCTAAGGAGAAAAGCAGAGCTGCTCCCTGGTTGCACACATTTCTGGATAATTAAACACGAGGTAAATCAGTGTTTCTGGCAGAGATATTACCTTTCTTTGGTTTAGGATTGTAGCACCAGGGGACGCTGGGGACTGAAGCGTTGAAGCAGCACCCAATTTTCCTGCATTCTGCTGCTGAGATCCCTGGGTAGCCACAGTTTGTCCTCTCCCTGGGAACCACTTTACACTGGCATTTTGCTGTTCAGAACAGAAGGACCAAGTTACAGTTTGCACACTTGTTATGGAGGGGTGTTTACCAAATGCTCACTGGGAACAATGCTCTTTCCCTAGATGCTTTCCATCTTTTCAGTTCCCTGCTAAGACCACAGCCTGGATGGTTTAAAAGTTGCCCTTAAGCCACTACCAATTTTGGTCTTGGCTGTACATCAAACTCTGAGAGTCTGTGGTCTCATTTGCAGCCAAGCCAGCCCAGCCCAGTGGGGTTTGTGGGCTTCAAATCGACCACACCAAATGGGAAATCCCAAGAACTTCAAATATTACGCTATTAAATGTTTGCTGTTTTGTCCATCTCATGTGAAAAGACTTAAGGGTCCAGTGGATATTCAAACATATACAAAACAAGATACAAAATCTTTGCATTCCTGACAGGTGATTATAAAGTACAGGATGATGAGCAAATAGCTGCAGCTATGCTTTTAACATTTAAGTCATTTGCACAGTCAGCCACAACCAAGAAATTCTGGAGCTGTCCTCCAGCTGTCATTGAGTTACTCGCTTTCCACTTCTGGAGCTGTCTAAATTACTTGCCTTTTAATGAGGAGGCAGATAGGCTCCTTTTAAAACTGTATTCACGTGGCAAAGCAGCATAAACCAAATGTCAGAAGAAAATTTAGACAAAGCTGGCTCCTCTTCCAGCCCTGGTCCTGTTCTAGTGACCTCCTCTGCCTTTACAGCGGGTTCTTGGTTATTCCAACAACACAAGAGTTCAGCTGCAGTCTTTCACGTTTTGCTATTTTTCTCTCTGATAAAAATTAAAAAGTAGGCTCCACTTGGAGAATAAGTAGCAGCACAGAAAGCCATTTGCTGTCTGGCCTGTTAAAGCTGGCAGGTTCTGGCTGCAGCCGGTGGGATGAGGGTCCCACACGTACCTGGAAGGTAACAGCACATGGATGTACTTACTTGGAGGTGCAATTCCCTCTGCCAGGGTGCTGAGGGCTACGATGAGGGTGACAGAGAGCGCACAGAGCACCTTGAGATCCATGGCTCTTGCAAGAGGAGAGGTGCTGCTCTCCCTGGTGGCCGCGGGTTTTATGCGCTCCTGGTGTTTGCCCAGCGAGGTCTGATAACATTGTTCCATCTGAAGCTTCACCCAGAAGGTTGGGTTTTCTTTTGTTTGGTTAGGAAGTGTTGCTGTGCATATTGTGATATCCCAGAGATAAATTTCTGGGCTCCTTAGAGTTATTGATCACATATCTATTACGTACCTATAGATACATATCTATTACGTGATCCTATAATCTATCAAATGGATGCTGCTGGGTGCCTTGGATGCCAGAGGCTCTGGCTCTGAGTGCCAAATTTTATTGTGCTCTGATTTCATTGCCTTTGGACTATTTTAGACCTCTGGGTAGAAAAGATAAAGATATGTACATATTTTCCAGTCACTACTGAAAAATATGTACATATCTTTTCTACCCAGTGTCTCTTTTCTGCCTCGATTTTTCCCTGGCCTTAAGGTTTTGGTTATGCTTACTCTGAAACAGGTAAGGGAGCAGGGCTGGAGCTGTGAGACCTCCAAGCTTCAGGAGACCACTGTGCACCTGAAAAAATACATAAACACAGAAAATGGAAGGTGTGACTGAGAAACACTGAGCACATAAGGCCACTGTTGGTTTCCACACAAGGGGATTTAGGAAAAGAAGGCAAGATCAGGGATAAAAACAAACCCCAAAAGCCCAAGAGGTCCAACAGCACAGAGACACAAGAGAAGAAATGAGAGTGTCTGGATGATCTCAGCCTGCCCCACAGGTACTGTGCTCATCCAGGCATCACTCCAGAGTGTCCCAGTTTTATTTGGGAGTTGCTGCCCTGTGCAAGGTCCTGTTCCAGGGGTTCCATGACAGGGGCTGTCCCCATCCCTCTGCCTGACCCCCAAAACAGAGCTGCACTTCGCAACACATCCAACACCAGCTGCATGTGTTTTGCCAAAAAAAACTTCTGAAACACCATGTTTGACCTCGTAACTTCCTGACTGCTTTTCTGCTGGTTTCAAAGGTGGTCTCCTAGGCAGCCTTTGGATTGTTTTGGGACAACAAGCCTTGGGACTTGGACTGCTAAAGGCTTTAATCTTCCTTTTTAGACCATTTTCTACCATTTACTGTAATGTTTCTTAACTTCTAGCTACTTGTCAACTCTTAAAGACAATCAGAGCAATGCCAGGGAGGGAGAAGAAGCAGTGGGATGGTGGAACCATCTCTACACACTCCCCACAGGAGGCACCTGCAGAGCAGGTAGGACAGGCTGCAGCCCCTTGGGTGCTCTGCAGCATCACTTTTCCTATGGGAAAACCACCAGGTAACCCTTCATGTTCATCACCAAAATAAAGAGATTCAATGCACTTTTTTATCTTTCAGAGACCTGTGTCGTCTTGCTTTTGAATATTATATATTAATTTTTTTGGGGTGCATCTTTCCATTACAAAGCTCAAAGTGAGAACTTGCATCTTCCATGGTTGTGTTTTGGAGGAAGTTCATTTGTTGAAAAGTATTTCCAACAAAGTGGGAGGAATTTTGTTCTACAAGGGGAAAAAAAAATAGGGTTCTTTTTCCTAAAGGTTATTCAATACCTTGTGGACTCTATTTATATCCATCCCCACTTATAACATGGGTGGCATTTCTCATTGAGAGTCACAATTCATAAATTAGATATTTTGTGTAGACAAAACACAAGACACCAGGCTGCAGGCATGAGAGGGCTGTTCTCCCTCACCCAGCAGCTCCTATCACACTTTTAGAGAAAACATCAGACTCAAGACTTTAAAAACCAGTTTTCCATCCATTTCCATCCATGGTGCCTGTCCAGAGAAGTCCTGGGCAGTTTTTCCAGGGGCGTGGGAGATGGGCAGTGAGGTTGGCTGAAGCGCTGCCCGTGGTGATCCCGAGGGGACCGCTCTGCTTTTGGCCCTCCGTGGATTATCAGCCCATCGCGTGAGTCAGCTGAAACTGCAGATAACGTTTGTTGCTCCTGCTCCTTTCTGGACATTAATTAAGCCCTTATCTGCTGGCTGTCACCTCTTGGGCCCGATCCCAGCTGCGGGCACAAAGGCAAATCTAGCCCCGAGCTCTCGCTGCGGAAAGAGCGTTTGATTGGCATCTCAAAGCAAACACAGCGCAAGAAATGGGCTGCCTGCTTTCTGCCAGGGGATTACTTAAAGATCTTTAATATGTTTATATAGCAAAGCCTTGAAAATTATCTGGGGTTTCCCTGTAAATGTGTTTCCTTCTGTGAAGCCGGCACCTACCTAAACCTTTAGGTAACTCTGTGAAGGATCTCAGGCTCTGCAAGGGCCAGAAGGGGCTTGGAGGGCTCCGTGTCCTCTCCAGGCTCTGTGCTCTCCCTCCTCACCCTCCCCTGGTCCCTTCTAGCTGCCCTGTGGTGCTCTCATTTCCTTTCCAGCAAGGACAGCGTTAAGTTTCACCAAGGGAAATATAGATTGGATATTAGGAAAAGGTTTTTTACTGAAAGGGTGATAAATATTGGAAGGGTTTGCCCAGGCAGGTGGTGGAGTCACCATCCCTGGATGTGTTTAAATAAAGACTGGATGTGGCACTGGGTGCCATGGTCCAGTTGTGGTGTTAGGGCTGGGTTGGACTTGATGATCTTGAAGGTCTCTTCCAACCTGGTGATTCTGTGATTCTGTGACATGAAGAAATCACCACGTCTGGGACTGGATCTTGCAGTGGATTGGCGGCGGCCTACAACTCTTTATTCTAATCCAGAACTTTTGAAGGATAAGGATATTTTTTTTCTATCTCTTTTCACTTAAAATAACCAGCAAACAATTTTGATTTTCATCCTAAAGGGAGTGTTGTGCCCTGAAGGGAATTTCATTTTGTGATAACTGTTAGTTTGAATGCTGACATGAAGAAATCTGTCACTGGGCCAACATCATTGCTTAGGAGCCCTCAAAGTAAATCCCAAGTTTTAAGTGCTCTCTAAAATAAATCATCATAACAGAGAAAAAAAATCAGTGGCAAAGGAGAGGGGTGTCTGCAATTTGCTCCTTCCAGCTGTGAGAGGCACAGAAAAGTATGAGCTGGCACATGAAATTCCTCAAG
Source organism: Parus major (assembly GCF_001522545.3). Taxonomy (NCBI): domain Eukaryota; kingdom Metazoa; phylum Chordata; class Aves; order Passeriformes; family Paridae; genus Parus; species Parus major. The sequence goes on from NC_031768.1 coordinate 4,694,132, forward strand.
CCAGGACAATATCTGTCTGTCCACCAGATAACACTGAGGGGTCAAAAACCAGAGAAAACCCTACATCTTAATTTTGAAAATTAAGTTCAAAATAACCCCTGAGATCCACAGCTTTGATAAAGATCCCTACCACAGATGTATTAATGCAGTTGTCAAAATCAACTTGAACTTTGTGAGATCAAACTCCTTCAGGGGAATTTTATCAGAGAATATGTCATTTCTACAAACCACAGACAGTGCTGGAAGAGGACTTTTGTCACATTTCTGTGGCAAACATCCTTGCCCAAGGTGAAAAGAAAGATTTAATTACTGAGGTTAATCAAATGTGTAACTCAGATCTGAGTCAGATCTAAAAGCCTGAATTTCAGCATCCAATACACTACAAAAAGGTTTGATTGTGACTGCAAAGCCCAGTTTAGAAACACAGATCTGAGACAATAATTTTCCTTAATGCTTCTGGGATCTCCAAGCAGTCCATGATCTCAGCATTGCCATCACTTTTTTGTGAGCACCAAAATAACCCCAGAAAATCCTTATCATTCCTGAAATGAGGTGGGGACCAGCCTGTGGAGAAGAGGACACACTTGCTAGAGCCAGCAAAGCAGGGAAATATGCATTTTGTTTCTTTTTTAGACCTCATCAGATTTGTAGGGAGCCAGAGAAGGGAGGAAACTCCTGAGAAATCTGATTCAAAATGTGGCCTCTGAAAGGTCTTGCTATGATAATGGTTGTGATGCATTCCAGTTTACCATGCCACAGGCAATGAGGGAATCCAAATCCTGACCTATTACTGTCCAAAAAGGGAAAAATAAATCAAGGAGACTTACTAAATTGAGCTTAAAGGAAGAGTAAAATGTGTGAAATGATGGCAAACAGCAGGGTGCTCTTGAAAGACACAGTGTGAAAAACTCAGTACATATTTACCACTGAACAAAAAGTAGGAAAAGGATGTCCTCAGGCACACATAGAGACCCAGAATAATTAAATGAGAGAGTAAAGGAAGCTACTAGAAGAAAAAAAAAAGTCTTTTGTTTTTTTTCCAAGTAAAATAAAGAAAATAGAAAAAAACACTGCAGGAAAATAAATTCACAAAGAGGTAAACAAATAACTTCTTTTCAAATAGGAGACAAAAGTCAGCAATCACAGGGGTGAGGAGAGGATTTTTGCTCAACATACTCATACATGATCAGGAAAGCTTGGTGAATAATGAGGTGATGAATATGCTGATGATTCAGAATTATTTTTCATATTTTTTTTAAAAAATGCAGCTAGCTGAACAGTTGTGGAAATATCTTACAAGTCTGACTGGGTGATAAATGGTAAATGAAATAAAAACTAAAGTGCACAGAGGAAGAGTAACCCAAGTATATAATCACCAAGATGGGCTGCAAATTAGCTACTGTCACACACACAACTTCCCATCACTGTGGATGTGCCAGCTGAATATTCAAAGTGATAAAAAGGCAAATTGCTTTCAATAGTTATTAGGAAAGGAGTACAAAGGAGAAAACATAATTCTGGTACGGTCCCAGTCCCTTTGTGAGGTTCTGGCTGCCCTGAGTTAAAAAGGAGACAGTGTAATTAGAAAAGATGCTGAGAAAAGCCCTCTGGCTCTTGAGAGCAATGAGCTATGGAAAAGTGTTTCCAGGAGTGTGGGAACTAAGTTGTCACAGGACAGATGGGGAAATTTTCTCCTGGATAAAAACAGGTCAACAAGCTGAGGGCAGGATGGCTTGCACTGTGGGGAGAGGTGATGAGAGGGCTCCTGCAGATCTGTGCTGGGACCTTTGCAGCTTAACAGGCTCACAAACCATCTGAAAGGGGAGGTGAGAGGGCAAAATCTGCTGGTGACACAGAATTTCCGTGGCAGTAAAAATACGAGGCGGTTGCTGCGATGGATTGTGCAAAATGGAGTGACTGCAGAGTTGGATGGCATCATGTCTGGAAATGTGGAGTGATGCACACCTGGGAAGGGAGCAATCCCACCTTTTCAGTTGCAATAAAGGACCCTGAGCTGACTGGGATCACTCAGGTTATGGTGAGTGCAGTGTGAGGATGACAGGAGCATATGGAGGATAACAGACAGTTTGTGAAAACACCAGCTCAGTGCTTAGCAACCGTGAGAAAAGCAAATGACAGATTAACAATTCTTAGGAAAGGAACAGAAAATCACAGATTTACAAAGTTTTTCCATTTTATAAACCCACTCAGTGTCTGCTTTTTCATGCTGTGTTCTCAATCTCCAGCCTCTAAAGGTCCCGTGGTGGGGATGGCGGTGTGGGACAGCATCCACATCAGGAATATTTATGTACACCAGGTCTCTCCAGATCCATACAGGTCACAGGAGGCACAGCTCATGGTCCCATCCAACATAAAAGTCTCAGTGATAAGTTAGAAGCACATGAAGGAAGATGGTTCACCACCTAACACAGGGATGTGATGCAACTCAGCTGTGGATGCTAAAACTTTCCACAAGTCTGAAAGGCAACTGGGTGAACTCATTGAAGAAAAACTGTTTGGGGCTGTTAAATCCCCAAACTGCACATCTATCTCAGGAAATGTCTAAGTTTCAAGTCCCTGGAGGTTGGAAGGGTATTTTTGTGAAAGTATCACTGTGGCTGGCTGGAGTTGGGGAAATATTACTCATAATTTCTCAGAATGAAGCAACCAGAAGGCATTCAATGAAATGATGGAGCAGGAGTGGGAAATGAGAATAATGTGGTGTATGACTGGATTATCTTTGCACCTTGTTGAAGTTTTCCTGTGAGCACCTGTATCTGGCTCAGGGAACTGGGCTAGGGAGGGATTCATTTAGTCTGGCTGACCCCATGATTTTATCATTGCATCTTTTGACTTTCATCATTTCTCAGGGACATCTTTTCAAATTGTCTACTGAAAGTTTCAAGCTCAAAACCAAGATAATCTAGTCTGGGTTTAATACTGAACGTGGTCAAAATGTCCTGGTTTGGAGAATGGAAGATGCTGTGATGGGTGGAGCTTCATAGATCATTCCAAAACTCACCAAAACCTAAAGCAAGCCCGTGCCTGGGGGTTGGTTGTGATTCCCAGAAGGAAGACCCAAATCCAGCACCACTTGTGATGTGGAAAAGGTTTCTGGGTCTGTTCCCTTCCACGGTGCCTGGTGGGAGGGAGGGATTCTTGCAGGTGCAGTGAAAGAGCATCGTGCAAGGGGCACGAGCCAACACCTCTCACCTGCACACAGGGACAGGGGCTCACTGAGACCACCCAGCAGCCCCAAACACTGAAGTTCGGAGGGCAATGGCATGGAACAGCTGATAGATATTGCCCATATTGCATCACTTCAGCATAATTCATTCATTAATGTCAGAGCAATTAGCAGTGTAAATAGCTGCAGGCAGGGGTCAGCCATTCACCCTGCAAGCTAAAAGGAAATGTTACCCCTTTCGTTTTCTGGCAGTTTCTTAGAGCAGATTGAGAGCTCTGGGTTTCACCTCACTTGTCAAGGACTGAATATTATTCGGGACACATAAGATATTAAAAAAAAAGGACCCATGGCTCTCATTTGCTACTATGGGAACAGTGATCAAAACTTTGAAAACCAGGCAATGCAGGAAAAGGGCTGCAAGGTTATTGCTGACACAAATAGCTAAAGAGATAAATACAAGTGAGAAATGCCTGAAATAGGAGAAGCAGGAGACCTAGGAAATAATAAGCGAGCCTTAAGACCCTGTGTGGGAGGAAAAGGTCATTTCAGAGAAGTTTTGCCCTAGTGATTTCAAAAGTGGGCAGCAAAAAGATACTGCCTAAACTGCTGTCTCCAGCTGATGGTGAGGACTGGAAAGGCTCAGAGGGATGTACAGTGTGACAGGGTCTGTAAAAGAATTGAGGTTAGAAAGTGACCTGGGCTGGCTCAGCTGAGCTGACAGCAAAAATTACCTACAGAGCTGGCAGAGTAGAGTCAAGATTATTGCTGTTTTTAGCAAGTTTCACTTATTGCTCTTTTCATTGATGGCTGTGAAGGGAGGAAATATTGGCCAGGAAGTGTTTCTTCTGCACCAATTAAATGTGGTTAAAAATAGAGGGAGAAATATTAAGCTCCAGTGTTAGCAAGAGTTGATATATGATGATTAGTGGGAGAGCTACTTCAGGGGAAAACTGTGTCTCTATTCAGTTCAATTCTTCAAGGGATTTAACAAAATAATGATAGAAAAAAAAATGGAAAGTAGAAAGAAAAGAAGAAGAAATTTCAACAGAAAAAAAAAGGGTGGCTATGAAATTCCTTTGAAATCTTCACTTTAAAGTTTTTTAAGAGACTGGGCATAAAAAGTGAATTGTAAAGTTCTGGCAAGAATCAGAAAAGAAAAAAAAAATTTGAGATGGGAAAATCTTAACAAGAACATCTTATTTTACTGTGTTTTTTTATAAAAGTTACTGCAGGTGAGAGCATTGCAGAAGCCAGAGCTCAGCCTAGAGGAGCACATTGGAGGTTTCCAGCTGGGATGAAGGATGAAGGCAGAGGAAATGGCACCTGAGGCTGCCCTTGCTGTGTCCTGCTCACCTGGAGTAACCCCAGGAAAAGTGGTGCAGCCACTCACTGATCTGTAGCTGAGGAGCAGGAACTGGATCAAATGCACCCAGCAGTATCAAAACACGGCTGGTAGAGCTGGCTGGGATCTCTCAACATAAAGTTTTGTCAGGATGGGCTGATTGAAGCAGAAACTTGATGCCTGCAAGGACTGAATTGGCAAACCAGTGCTGTGACAGCTCTTCCTGACCTGAAGGTGTTTTGGGATAGGGCAGGCAGCAAGCAAGAGGGGTCCTTGTCACCTTAGCAAAAAGCCATTTGCAACAGTTCCTGGAAGGAAAAATCCATCTGGGCTTTTAAAAGCACCAAAAATACCACAGCTGGTTCATGAATTCCCTGAGTCTGGAATACCCAGCAGCTGGCAGGACACGTGAAGAGGACACTTGCCCTCCTGTTGTGGCCAAGTGTGTCCAGGGTCCAAGGCAGCACAGCTTTACCCTCCCAAGCCTGTCAAGGACGTGGCTCTGGCTCAATCTTTCCCACCCTCATATCAAGTCCTATCTCAGATCCTCAGGACAAAGTGAGAGTTGAAGCCAGAAAACCCCTTTGATAGTGAGAACATAAAGCTAGTTTGGTGCAAATAGCAGAGCAATCAAATTTTGATGATGAAAGACTTTGTTCACATTTTCTCTATATGTCACACAGACAATGCAGTAGCCCAAGAGGGCTCTCACATTGGATCACTGGTTTAAATCTGTCATTTGTAGCACAATAAAGTGAATTGTCAAACATATTTCTGTCCACAGTAGTAAAACAGCAATTAATCCATGCCCATAAATACAGGGGGGGAAATGCTAATACTGCAGTAAACCAAACAGCTTCCCTCTCTAACATATTTTGTTTTTCATAAATGAGACCTGAATTCTCAATGTCTCTCCGCTAATGGGAAAATTCTTAAAACCTAATTAAAAGGTCTCTATTCAATGGGCTGTGGAGGATTTATAGCAGTGAAACTGCCTGTGTCAGACAGATATGCTACTGAGAGTCCTGTGGGAGCTAATGATGAAGGGACTGCAAGTAAGAATGGAGGGGAAGAGGAACTGGGAGAGAAAAAAGAACTGGGCAGCAGTGTGGGCATTGTTTCAGACAGCTGGGGTGGTGTGCAGGGAGGCTGGGGAAGGGACAGGGCTGGGGACATGCTGGTGTCAGCCCTAAAAACGTGCTGGTGAGATCCAGTGACTGTGGTAAAAGCCACAGAGGCTTCTGGAAGGGCAACAGCACCAGCATCTGTGAGGAGAAACACCTGTGCTGAGAGCTGGCTTTGCCACGGATGAACTTGATGCAAACCTCACAAATTCAGGGGGAGTTCACAGCATTTCTCATTTCACAGCCACTGAACAAACACTGCTTTTCTCCCAAAGTAAAACCAGTTTGCCCAAAGCTGGAACAGGCTCTTGCACAGCATTACAGGCATTTTCATGCCAGGCAGGTAAACAAAGGAAAGCAGCCCAGCTCTTTCACCAGCCCTGCCCCACTGAAAATGCTTAATTGGTGGCAAATGTCCCCTTCCTATGCCTTTAGAGAGCCACTGTGTTAAATTCTGAGCTGATCACCAGTGCAGAGCACAGGCACACAGCACTTTGCAGCCAAGGGTCTCTCACTGGAGATATTCCAGAGCCACCTGGACACAATTCTGTGCTCTGGGATGCCCCTGCTTGGGCAGGGAGGAGAGGATGGCTCACAGGGATGAGCCACTGTGGTCCCTTCCAGCCTGACCCATCCTGTGAAGGACTTTGCAGTGGCAGCACCCACTGCTGACAGGAGGTTTCATTGCTTACAAACTGAACTGTGAGCTCCTAGTTGTTGGAACCCACTGTTCCTCTGTCCTACAAATGCTGTTTCTGGGTTTTAGTCCCAGCCTGGTCAGACTTTGTTTGGAGTGGTTCAAAATCTCTTTATTCACCTCCTCGATAACAAAAGAGAGGTTTGGAACCTTGGTGGAGAACATGAGGCCCCTGTGAAAAAGAGTTTCTGAAGAACCCAGGCACCCTTTCCTGCCTTCCAAATGTCCTCCTCACTGAGCAACAGGAGCAGCCACTTTCACAAATGCCCATTTAATTGTTTGCATTAAGAAGGGCCACCTGCAAGGGGAGAAGCTGAGAGGGGAATTATGTGAGTCAGAACGAAGCTTTGGAAGTTGGGAGCCCCAGCCAGCTGCTCTCACCTGAAGGTTTCAGGATTGGGGCTTTTCCCCTCATTCTCTCCTCTAGCCTGGACTGGAGGTAAATCCCTGGCTCAGCCCCTTTGCCCCCTAAAGATACTTTTACTTAATGAAATTGCATTGGGAGTAAGAAAAAAGACCTGCCAATAACTTAAATTGTTTGTTGCCACCCCTACAAGCCCTGCTGTTTGTGCTGGGATCTATTCAGAGTACCTGTTATTTAGTAAATGCTTTGTTTGCTATTCCTAAGAGTAGTTTTATACAAACTTTGATTAGAACGTTCCCTACCAGTTATGGGAGTGAACACACTCATCAGGAATTTTCAGTCAGAGGTTTTCTTCCCATGCTGGAACTAAACTTGGCTATTGTAACTGCATGATGTAACAACATGATTGCTACTGCAAGCCCTAATTTGGTGAATTTTTTGGTATTACATTGGGCTCACAGATTTGCAGTGTTCAAAGCAAGTGATCCCTATTCCTGGCCTTTGGGAAACACAGACCTGCAGAGGGTGTGAAATGATGGGACACCCTCAGCTGAAATGCTCCTGAAAAAACAGATTTCAGGTGAGAGGACATCTGGGAAGTTCTTTAAAGGGCCGTCTTGTCAATGAGGCTTTCTTCCTTTTTTTATCCAGACATTGGAAGGTGCAATTCATTTGTTTTAGCTGTCACCAGGGTCAGGGCTTCAGTCTGGCACGAATATTTGGCTCCCATTCACATTAGGTGGGTCATCCTAGTGCCAGCAGGACTTTCTGGGGCTGAAAGATCCTGATCTCATTCACTTCACCTTTTAATAGAAAGAAAGAAAACAAGTTTATTTGTATCCTTGGAGAGACCAATTCCTGTGCCATGGTTGCAGCAAAAGGGAAGAATGGGGAGAGGATGAGGACAAATGGCTTTATGTGTTCCATCTATAATCATTATGTTCTTCTAGGATATAAAAATGTGAGTCCTCTGTCTGTGGGACTGATGGAGAGAAAATGAACTCTTCAATAATCTCTCTCTCTGTCTTCCTCTTTTTAATTGGTTAAATCAAATAGGCTGTGTGCACAGAGACCTCTACAAAGCAGATGTGCCTTAAATCCTGTGCTTCACTAAAGTTTTGGGTATTCCTGTCTTGAACTCATCCCTCTCTCATGACACAGCTCAAAGGAAGGTAAGATTTAGGAGAAGGAAATAATTTTCTCTTACCATCCTTGTACCTTTTTAGACATTTTAATATGAAAAAAATGCTCATGGAATAGTGAATCCTTGCTTTAACAGCTCCAGAGCTCCTGCCTGCACTTCAGGTTACCTCTCTGACTACAAGTCACCTGAAGCTTGGTGTGGGCCACTGATGGCTTCAGAAGTCTTGATGTGACTGTCGATGGTCACCAGGGAAAACAGCCCAGCAAATGTTCCTGCTTGGGCTGGTGGATTTCAATCTGATTCCAGGAAAATGCAACAACAACAACCCCAGACTGAGGTGACCAGTCCCTGTTTCACCTGCCTTCACACACTGGGAGGCAGCAGGGCTGTCTTGAGCCCCTCCATTCCTGCTGGGTCAGTGTTTGCTCCTGCAGGAACAAGGTTGGAATTGCTAAATCAGCCTCTTTCCCAGGTTTTGGGAGACAGCCTTCTGCTCCAAGCTCTTGCCTACTTCATCCTCACAGAAGAAAGTTGGCAATCTCTCTCCTCAGGAAAGCAGCAGGATGAAAGAAGCAGATTTCAGCAGGTTCTCTGTTTCACCCCCTTACCATCCAGCTAAACTTAGATGGTGTCTTTCCTCTCCATTTCTCCATAACAAGCATCCTGGACCTAAAAGTAAGCAAGGCTGGTTTTGAAATCACAAATTAATTAGGTTGGAAAAGACCTCTGAGATCATGGAGTCCAAAAAATTCCCTTCCACGTGCTGTGGGGTGTGGTTAATTATTCAGAGTTGAAGTCATAGGAGTAAAATCCATCTGAAATGCAAGATCCCTGTAGGAGGTGGGTGGGGGATGAAGTCATAGCCCAGCACTTTTTGCCCCACTTTCCCTGAAATCACAAGTGTCCAGGGATGAAGAAGCAGGAGTTGAGCTTTAACTGGGCCACAAGGAGGGAAGAAGCTTCCCCAACCATGGCTGGACCCTTCCTGTCCTTGGATCTGGGGCAATCCCTGACCTGAGGGAGCTGCACCTCTGGAGCCAGTCCCAAAGGCTGCATGGGAAGGGCTGATAATTGCAAACTCCATGTTTTCCTCCAGCTTTCCTCTTCTTCAGCCATACTGGGACAGGAAATATGAAGGGACTAATTACCTGAGGTATTTATTTTTTCTGTACAAATTGAGCCCTTTTGGGTATGCCCAAGTCCCTGAGTGCTCTCCCTCAGGGCTCAGTTTGGTTGTCTGCACCCTTAGTGCCAGCTGCAATAGCCCATGGGACCTGCAGCACTCCTGGGAGTTCTAAGCACCGCACAGAACCTGGGGAATTTGCTTTGGGGCACCCAACACCCCGGTGTTAGCATCCCAATCCATCCCCAAGCCTCTCTTCCCTGTCATGGTTCCTGTGCACAGGTGGTTTAAAAGATTTCCATAATCCAGGAGTTCTGAGGGGTTGTGTTTCCCCCTTCCCCTGCCTCCCTTCACCAGCATCTGAGCACATCCACGCTCGAGCTTGCTGCAGGAGAAAGGAATAGATTTTTTCTGGTTAATTTGTGTACTTAATGACATCGAGATAGAGTTGTTTTCCTTTGGCTCGGGCCAGCACCAGGATTACCCTGAGCTCCTCCTAGCCCTTGTTCTTGCTCCCTGGTCGTGCTCAGACCTCTGCTATCAGCACACAGTGGCATTTGATCACCGCAGTACCCACAAGTGCCTCCTCCCATGCCCCAGCCCTGGAAGAACTGGCATCACACCACAGGCTGGCCCCTGAAGGCTGCATGCCACAAAATCATAGCCTGGATTGCATTGGAAAGGACCTTAAAGATCATCTGGTTCCAACCCCATGACATGCCACAGGGTCCTGGTGACAGCTTCTCCTTGGTCCCTCTGTTGATGTCAGGGTCACACCTGCCCTGGCTGCCACTGATGGGCAGCCAGTCCTGCATCTAAAATAGCCACAAACTCAGATTATATAAATAGCCCCAGCACAGGTCAATCCTCTAAGCAAAGGCTGCTTAGAGATTGTAGGTTCTGATCCTGGCCTGATGTCAGAGGCAGAATATGTTAATATTCACACTTTAATTTGGTATTTTTTTCCTATTCATACTGGTCCCTCTCTATGCCTGCAGCCAAAATGTTGCTGGTGTGTCCCTGAGGAGCCTCCGAGGGGGTGGCACTGCCTTTTCCTGTGCAAACAGGCAGTGCTGGAAGCTGGGAACATCAGCTGTTCAAAGGTGTGAACACAGGGGATGGCCTGGCTGTGGTGTGAGAGGGATGCCATGAGACTGGGCAGTGCCAGGGACAGTCCATGTGAGCAAGGACGGGTCCCCGTGAGCAAGGACAGGCCCCTGTGAGCAAGGACAGGCCCCGGTGACCAAGGACGGGCCCGTGTGACCAAGGACAGGCCCCTGTGAGCAAGGACAGGCCCCGGTGACCAAGGACGGTCCCCGTGACCAAGGACAGGCCTGTGACCAAGGACAGGCCTGTGTGAGCAAGGACGGTCCCTGTGACCAAGGACGGTGTCTGTGACCAAGGACGGTCCCTATGACGAAGGACAGGCCCCTGTGACCAAGGACGGTCCCCATGACCAAGGATGGTCCCTATGACGAAGGGCAGGCCTGTGTGACCAAGGACGGTCCCCGTGACCAAGGATGGTCCCTATGACGAAGGACAGGCCCCTGTGACCAAGGACAGGCCCTGTGACAAGCAAGAGGCTCGAGCACAGCCCCTCAGCTCCGAGTGGCAGTGATGATGGGCTGGGTCAGCAGGGTGGCTGATTTCAGCCTGCTCTGAGCCCAAACCAGGCCTTTTCCCCCATCCCCTGGGAAGCTGCAGCCAGCACGCCTGGGATGCCCCAGGGCCCAGAGGTCCAGCCAGAAGGTCTAAGGCTGTCCCACCCTGCCTGGGAACAAACACAGCATAAATCCTTTAATTCTGTTTCACAGAGCACTGCCCAAACAACACCTGAGACACTCTGACCGACCCGGTGCCTCTCCTACTTCTCCTTCTCCAGGACAGTTAAAGGCACTGGAGCCTTTCTGAGCTGTGTACAGCACGGATCATACAAGATGATGCCCTAGAAATTTATTTAAATAAATCTTACACTTAGCAGATTAACTAAACATTTAGAAAATCTCTTTTCCCTTTTGAATATTGGCTTATTTTTTGAGTTAATTTATCTTGGGGAATGAAAATTGATTTGATCTTTTGTAGCACAATCCTTGAGGTATGTTCTCAATGCCACTTTATTTTTCCTGATGTCACATATACAACAGAGCGAGAGGCACCCATACAGAATCTGAAAGCAGCAACACAGCTTTACTCCCTGATTCTCTGCTGGTAGAATGGGGCTGCTCCCTTGGAGCTGCTGGATGGTTTCAGTCCAAAATTAAACCAGCTTTTCACCAACTCTTAGAAAGAAGGAAGTTGCAATAATTCCTGATCTGATTCAGAAAAATGTTATTTTTTGACCTGCTCAAACAGCAGCACTGCTGGGAAAGCAGATCTGTGTGTGACTGTGCTACCAGAGCTCAGAGAAACAAAAATCATTGGTATCCCAAACCTTACCCTCCCTCCTTTTCTGAGGAACAGTGCTCAGATTGTCTTTGTTTGCTATGTCCATCGTGATCCCATACTGAGCTACATTTTACCTCTGCACAGAACTTTACAGCTATAAGCACAGTGTTCACTTAATGTTCAGTGTTTCTTGGTAGTTAAGCAAGCTCCCTATGAAGTGTTATGTAGCAGCCCAGGCTAACTTCAGATGCTGGATTTTATAGGTCCTGGGTGCTGAAAAGGAAACTCCTGAGCTTTGTCTCTGGGTCACTGCTGCCCCACAGCCAGGGAGGTGGTCAGGATTCAGGGTAATGTCCATCTGCAGGCTTTAGGCAGGATGTGTATCTAAAGGTAACAATCCCTTTTGAGGCTTTTATTTTACTCAAACACTCTGATTTTAATTGTGAAGCTTTTTTACTGTTTTAATTATTTTTAGTCACTTTTGATTAACATGTTTTTAGTACATTTAAAGCAGGTTAATGGCTGATCCTGGGCAAAGGGAAGCTCAACCATCAAGCTGGGCATTCCCACCAGCCTGGCTCTCATTTATCACTGGGTGTGTGTTCTGCCAGGTGCTATGTAAGTTATCTTCAATACTGTGAATCACCAGATCAATACTTTTATATGTGTGTGCAGCAATATTTTCTATTTGCTTCTTAAATTATGCAAGTGATGGGAAGTCTTCAAGCAGTGCTCAGTCCTAGGGACAAAATGAACAGGGGCTGCAAGTGATGGGGAAAAAAGAGAAGAAATTGTGTTTTTTTCTTTAGTGAGGCAAATATGGGCAGGCCCAAAGAAGACAGGATTTGCAGAGAGGCTTGTTATTATTCCTCCTTTTTTTTACCAGTGTTTGGTAGATTTGGTACCTGTGCTTTCAGGTAAAAGGCAGAGCAGTGGTGCAGTCCTTCCACTCCAGGCTCTCCCTGCCTTGCTGGATGATGAGCAGAGGTTGTAGCACTGGGGAAATTGAGATTATGGGTCTGGTGGAGCTGCAGTTCTTCCTGCTGCAAAACCACCATTGGTTAAAAAGCCTGGAAGAAGCCCAATTCCCGTGTGTGCCTGTGGTTTCTATTGCTTCCCAGGAACTTCCACAGGGCCTAAAGAGAGGTCATTAAATATTACACTCATTGCAGTAATTGCTATCCATAGGGTCTGAGTAAGGCTCAGTCAACATTGCAGAGCTGGTGACGTCAGTGGGGTAGGAAAGGTGACACTGCTGCCTGCCAAGCTTTGGGGTGGAGGGGTTACCCCAGGCAGGCACCAGCTGGGTGCAGGCAGCCCTTGGGAAAGGGCAGCTTTTGGGAAAAGGCAGCTTTTGGGAAAAGGCAGCTTTTGGGAATGGGCAGCCCTTTCAGGACTGCAGGAGCCCTTCCTGGGAGGGAGGATGCCCCATGGGCTGGGAGCTCTCCCGATGGCTCCCCTATCCCAGGGATGGCTCTGGCCCCATCCCTGCTCTGCTGCAGTCCTCACTCTTGAGTAGTTACTGAGTCTTGTTATTTGTGTAATTCTCCTGAGTGACAAATCCCCCGTGTCATGCGGGTCCCTGTGAGGATGGGTCTCACAGTGACATCCTGGTGTCTCACAAAGGATGCTGGCAGCACTCAGGGAGCTGTCTGGAACAGCAGTCATCACCTTCCTCTCCAGCAAATCCACACAGCAAATCCATAGCTCAGGCTGGGACCAGAATTTTCAGGTCCCAGAATCAGCACCTGCAATGGGAAGGGAATTAATTAATCAATCACCTCAAGCAGCATTTCTGAATTTCCAGTCCAAATCTATCAGTGACCAAAGCTGTTGTTGGCCAGCACAGCAGCTGCCAAAAGCATAAAGAAAAGAGCTTTATAAATATGGACACATGCCTATGCATATATGCAAGTGAACAGGAAAAGGGAAGTCACATAAATAAAGAAGCATCTCTTCTTGTGAATAAAAAATCATTTGGCTGCATGGTCCAAGATGGTCCTGACTTTGTTTAAAATGACTGTGGCCCATGGGCTGAGAGAGCTGGGAAGGGCTGATCCCAGTGCAGCACATCTGGCACTGCACAGCAGGCAGGGCTGCCAGAGGCTGTTATTTATCCCACATAAACTGGGATGCTCCCAGTTTGCTCCATCTGCTGCCCCAGGGAGGGCAACAGCTCTGAGTCCTTGCAGCCATCCGAGGCAGTGAGGTGTGCTCTGCCTCTGCAGCCACTGATCTGGGCTCGAGTTTCTCTGTGGAGCCCAATCTCCACCAAACACACCCTTTTGGTTGCTCCTGGGCTGTGAAAGGGGGGAGCAGAAGGTTCTGGATATAAACCACAAATGTAAAGTTCTTTAAGTTTTCTAAGGCATTTTTTTCCATTTTTGGTTTGCTGGCTTATGTTTATTTTCAAGCCTATCTGCAGTTTGAGGCTTCATTCCTTTCTCTGCTTTACTCTCTCTGCAAACACCCAGGGGGCTCAGTTGCACAAGAATGAAGGATGAGGTGGCCAGTGGGGCTGGGGCTCCCTTGGGAAGGAGCAGTGCCCAGACACCACAGGAGCAGGGGAACAGGACCTGCTGCGAGCAACACCTGTGCTGGGACAGCAGGAAAAGTGCAAGGATGCTCCAGGACTGACTGGCACTGGGACAGGAACACAGAGCAGTGTGACAAAAGGCTCTGTCCCAGAGGGATGAGGAGTTGAGGAGGAGGAGAAGGTGCTGACTCTTGAAGGGAATGAAAGCTTGAGGTTATCTTATACCTTGGGGTTCTGCCTGTTTATTGCAAGCAGACAGCACATCTGCCCACCTTCCTCTGGGCTTCCCAGTCCCCCAACCACTCCATGGCCTGGTTTTGGCTGGGATAGAGTTAATTTTCTTCTCAGTAGTTGGTGCAGTGCTGTGTTTTGGATTTAGCAGGAGAATAATATTGATAACACACGGATGTTTTGGTTGTTGCTAAGTAGTGATCACCTTAAACCAAGGGCTTCTCAGTCTCCCATGCTCTGCCAGTGAGGAGCTGCACAGGAAGCCACGAGGGACAGGACAGGTGATGTGAAGTAGCCAAAGGGATATTCCATGCTATGGAACCTCATACTCAATGTATGAACTGGGGGCAGCTGTCTGTGAGGGGCTGGGCTGAGCATTGGTCAGGGGGTGGTGAGCACTGGGCATCACTTCTTTCTCTTGGGGTTTATTTCTTTCCCTCTCTCCTTTTCATTGTTGTTGTTTTTATTAATGTTATTATTTTCAATTATTCAACTGCTCTTTTCTCAACCTACAAGGTTCACTTTTTCTTTCTGATTCTCCTCCCCACTGTGGCAGGAAGGGGAATGAGGCAGCTGCTTGGGACTGGAGTTAAACCCCAACACTCCCAAATCTGTTGGACAGAATTTGAGAGAGAAACTGCAGGAGAAACTCATGAAACAGCGATAACAACATCTGACAAGTTTTGTGCAGGTTTGTGCCTGTTCCCACTGAGGGAAAAGCAGGGAATGTTGCAGGCTTTGGCTTGGCATCAGCTGCTGGGCAGTGGTATGGGCAGGGTACCTGAGGGACAGCCAGCAGAGGGAAGGCTGGAATTTAGGGACACAGGGACACCTGTGGAGAAAGCAAAGGGCTTGAGAGGATCTGGGGTATTGCAGAGGAGGAACTATAAAAATCAGGGATTACCGTGGCGTGGGTGGATGTGGGGATGCAGAGCCACAGAGGGGCAGGGACACAGATCTCCAGCTGCCCTGCACATGATTTCCTCCTTCTGCAGGGAGAGGCAGGAGGAGGAGGTGAAGGAAATCTTGAATAGGTGTCACTTTTCTCTTCCCTCTTCATTGCAACCATGGTGCAATTAAGTATTTTGTTTCTGGAGAAATTCAACTTCCCTACCAGCTTTAAGCATTTTCTTAAAATTCTGTTATCTGTACATGGCTGTAAGTGTCTAGCACTGGGTACCTGTGCAGAAATATTTTTATGTGATGCTCTTATTTTTGCCCTGAGGCCTGTAAGTTCCTGTTCTAGTCCTAGTAAAAGTGCTAATAAAAAGGAAGGTTGCTAAACCTCTAAATAAACTTTTTTCTTTCTGTCATTGGTGAGTGACAAAATAATTTCTAAGAAGGTTCTTTTTCACTGTTAATGTCCAGTTGTAAGTTCCGCTGGGAATAGACAGATATTTGGAGATGTGGATAATAAACTGCTCAACAGATCTCTCTGGATCAAAGCCAGCTATGCAGTGGCAGCTTACTGTAATTTTTTTAATAGTTTGAAAATAAAAATATATCAAAGCATGAGAAATCCTGAGGCTGTGATTGCCAGGGCATCCCACAGCGTGAGAAGCCAGCACCACTAGCACACAGCAGCCACAGAATTTGGGGAGCTGGGGCAAGCACCCACCAGAGGAGACCTGGGGAGGTCTGTGGATGCTCTGAACTCACTCCCAGGTTCCTGAAGGTCCCCTCCTCTGCTGGGGGATCTGCATCAATCCTCAGCAAAAAGTAACAAATGCATTTGTGTTACCCACTGCTGGTGGCTGAGGCACGAACTGTTCAGCGTTTATTTCTTTTCTAACAGAGGATGGAGGCAAAATTTTGCTTTATGCTGCCATCTGCTGTGGGCTTCATATGATTATGAGCATTTCAAATTTGTTTCTGTCAGAGATAAAGAGTAAAGGTGACCAAATAAATGGCACATGGAGTTGTATGAAAAGGATCTAAAACTCCCCTCCTCTTGACCCTCGATGTAAAATGTCCTTCAAACAGTGGGAAACCTGTAGAAAGGAATTATGATTTACTGGTGATTTTAAGGGCAAATTATTTCCTCTAAGTGCTTCATGCTGTGGTGTTTCAAGGCATTCTTGTTCTTTTCTCTTCCCTTCTCATTCATCCCTCCCTCCTTCCCTGCCTTCCCTCTCTCAGCTGAGAGCTCCAAGGGGAGGAATTTATGGCTGGCAGGCTCAGAACAGAGCTCTGACGTGGGTGCCTGAGGCAAGGCCAGGCTCCTGTCTCAGCTGCCAGCCCTGAGCCTGCATTTACCTTCAGTAAATATGCTCCAGCATTAGGAGGTGGGGAAATCAATAATCTTTTTTCCTTCTGCTCATTGCATTTTACAGTTGCATTGCTCAGACTGGCAGCTATCAAAGCTCTCTTCAGGGAAATGAGTTGGTGATGGAGACAGTTTTATTTTCATCAGGAAAAACTGGTCTGGTCATAGTTTTGACAACCCATTAGACTGGTGTGTTTTTATCTCTCCCTTGCCAAAAATGGTGCAAACTATTAAAAAACAGACTCATATACCTGGTGTCGATGCTGGGGCCACAACCTGCTGTCCTCTACTGGGGCTGGAGCTCCACCAGCAAGAAAACGTGTGACAAAAGCAACTAAACAAACTTGGAAGCCTCTGCTCACGTTAAACACATCAAAAGAGAGATTAGAGGCAATGATCGAGTGTGCTCTTTCAGTCCAGATAAGAAACACTTCCTTGTACCTTCCCTAAAGTCAAACACAGCAGGTGAGCTCCTTTCTTACTGTGCTTCATGTAATCTGGGGCTCTTGGTGCCCACAACCCTGATACTGCTTCTCACAGGGCTTTTTGTTGGAGGAAATAAATTTGGCCTGTGGATCCTAAACCAATGCTACACTCACAGAGATGCTGGAGTGTGTGCAGCTTTCAGGGCTCAAACCAGGCTGGAACCAGAACCAGCAGGATGCACAGTGCAGCACTTAGAATGAAAGCTTTCAACCTGCTTTGTTTGGCTATTGGAGAAAATCTAAAAAGTGAAGAGCAAGATCTAATTTTTTTTTTTAAGCCTAATGTACAGTTCTTACATTTCTTACTTGAATCTTGTCCTAAGAGCAGAGCTGGGCAGATCCCCACATCTGTGCTGGGATGCACCTGGTGCAGGATGTGTTAAAAGCATGTCAAAAGCAAGCTAAATGCATGTCACCTCTCAGAAGGCACTTTGGCTTCCTCAGACACCAATCTTAGGCTCTTGTTTTTATGCTTATCTCTGTCTCTTTACAGAAATTTCCTGCTTATTTGTACATCACAAGTGGTGAAAAAAATGAAAAAGATAAAGAAATTTGGCTTGGCCAAAGGAGAGTTCATCCATGTGATATTTCTCAGAATGTCTGGGAAAACTGCATATTGAAAAAAAGTCACTTGTGGTTCATTCAAACTTAACAGCTTTGTCTCAGTTTCCTGACTAAATTGTCATGGTGACAGGAACAGATGATGAATGGCAAAAGAATTTTTCTTCTCATGCTGGACATTCCTTGCAAAGTCCAGCGTGTGAAGAACATTGGATTAATTTCCTGACAGTCTGGGCCATGTTTCTGCAAGGCTGTGCCTACAAGCAGGTTGTGTTTCTAAGGGACACTGTGGTGTAATTTCACCCTGTGTCACACCAGTGATCTGAGTTCACAAACCAGAGGCTTTTTCATCAGCATCTTTAATAATGTGGCAAATATACACTCCCCTAATAGAACACTCCCAAGGTGTTTACCATGAAACCCCTAATCAGGATTACTTAAACCAGAGCTGCCTTCAGCCCCACCTGCTTTGGCAGCCCTCTGTACCTGCACATGCGGTGTTGAGAATTATTTTTGTTGAATAAAGAGAAGAAATCCCAAGGGAAAGGAAAGGTTTGGTAACCTGCCTTAAAAACTCTTTGGAAAGTTACTCTTCTGTGCACCAGTTCATTCCAGCTGTAATACTGATAACCAGTTCATCAGTCCCACATCTCTGAATAAAACACAATGCCCATGTCTGTACAAAACACCTCCCACAGCAGATGTCCTAAACCCCCAGGTATATTCACTTAATCTAAACAATTATGTTAATATTGTGATTATTTTAAAGCCTCTGGCATGAATGTTAATGGCATTTGAAGGGGGAGAAAAATCCAGCTGTAGGGAGTGACTCTTTTATCTGGCAAGGGGGTTGGAGCTGGATGACACAAGGTCCCTTACAAACCAAACCATTCCATGATTCTGTGATTCTCTATCCTGTCTGTGCGTTATTAAGACAGCACAGCAAGGGGTTTAACAGAAATCAGAAGGAAGACTGAAGGAAGATTTGCAGGCTCACTGGGCTGGGTCTACCCATAAGTGACTGTCATTGATCTGGCTTCTGGTTGGGAAGATTTCAGTAGCTTTCCACATTTTACACTGGATTTCTCTTTAATACAAAAGCAGACCACAATGGACACTTATCATATAGTCTTTTTATAGAAACAGAAGAGTTCAAAAGGAATTTTCAGGGGTCCTTTCAGAAACATGAAATAACAACACAGTCAGCTCCAAGAGCAGCACCCTCATCTCCAGACTGCTGATAATATTAATCTCCCAGCCTCACAGGGCTGTGAAAATGTCATGAGAACAAGCACTGAACATTAAAACTTCTGAAAGTGTCTCAGTTACACGAGGGTTCAACATACTCTGTGGCAGCTCTGTCATGCTTCTGTCAGTTGAAGTTAATTCCAGCTTTGCAATAATGATTCTCTCTTTTTTAACAACATGCAGGTTTGGGAAGTGCTGTTTCCATTGCACTGCAGTTTCTTCAGTCAGGGTGAAAGGTTTTGGTGCAGTGCCTTGTGATATCAAGGTTTGTGTCCACAGGACAAAGTGGAGGTTGACAATTTATGTGGGTTTGCAGTTTTCTCTCAAATTTGACCTAACACATTGCAGCAAAAATTAAGTTCTGATTCTGCCGGCGCATTCTTGCAGCAGTGGTGATGCAAATACTGATTTAGAAGCACGCAGATTGCATCCAAAACCACATCTCAAGCAGATCACCAGCACCTGATCAGATGATAAGATCAATTTTGGCTGGTATTGGAAAGCTCTGACAAGATTATCCATTATTCAGCCCACACCATCCCCGGCGATCAATTCTAAAATTGACAACTTTCACCCCAGGATTTTTACAAAGGGCAAGTGTCAAACAATCAGGCATTTCCCAGCCTAAAAATAGCTGAGACTGTTGTATTAAATGGAAATCAGGAAACCACAGCAGCATTTCAGATATTTTGTCCTTTGCCTGGCTGGCATCAGTCCATCCACACACTGAGGTCACTAAGAGACACAAAGTGTGTGGGATCTGTATTGTCCCATTAGCAGAGAAAAGGAGGGAAATCAGGGCATAAAGAAGCTCCTCTTCCATTTAAGTTCAGTAATTTCAGAATTTTCCAGTCAAGTTACAACCTGTTGCTCATTTCAGAGCTATTTACTGCAGGAAAACACTTAAGAATTTGATTTTTAGGAACTTCGTTCACAGGGACATGATAATATATTGGAATTCAGAGATTATTTTTTATAAGAGTTGAACATTTGTGTCAAAAGTGCCAACCTTCTGCATCCTGCTTGTTTTTGGAGTCAAAGGAAGCTGCTGCTGCTGCCTGTGCAACAGAGCATGGACCTCTCATGGATCTATATGGATACTTTCAGGAAAAAAAGTATTCTCGTCTGGTTCTTGGAAGGTAAGTACTAAAATAACAGTGAGCAACCTGATCTAAAGTTGCTCTGAGTCTTTTTCTGCAAAACTTTATTGTGACAGCATTCAGGATTATCAGTCTTAAGTTTTTTTCTGTGTGTGAAATTTACTGTGACTGCCAGTAGACACACACGCTGATCATCCATCATCCATCTGCTTCTTCCACCCAAAACAGGCTGAATGTGCAACAGTTTGCATCAAGTGCAGATGCCAGTAACAAAAAGAAATGGTAAAAGGTGCTCTGTGAAGGTCCAGAGCTCAGAGCAGGTGACCACAAGAATGGGCTGTGTCCTTCTGCAGGGCTGGAGTGTGATGTGGCTTTTCAGGAGCCCAGAGCACAGCCACTCTTTTCAGGTCTGCAGTTCTTCTCTCTGGGGGAAAAAAAACCATGAATAAATCTGTTGCAAATGCTGGTGTTGCCACCTGTTGAACTCTGAAAGGGTTTTCCCACTGCACTCAGCTCAGCAAGGGAACGGAGGGGCTGCTGGAGCCTGTCCTGCCAGCGGGATCACAGAAACATGGAGCAGCTTTGGTTGGAAGGGACCTTAAAGACCATCTCATTCCAACCCCCCTGCCATGGCAGGGACACCTTCCACTATCTCAGGTTGCTCCAAGCCCTGTCCAGCCTGGCCTTGGATACTTCCAGGGATCCAGGGGCAGCCCCAGCTTCTCTGGGCACCCTGTGCCAGGGCCTGCCCACCCTCACAGGGAAGAATTTATTCCTAACATCTAATTTAAATCTACTCTCTCTTGGTTTGAAGCCATTCCCCCTTGTCCTGTCACTCCAGGCCCTTGTCAATAGTGTCTCTCCATTTTTCCTGCAGGCTCCCTCAGGCACTGGAAGGTCACCCCAAAGCTTCTCTGCTCCAGTTTGATCTGGGCTATGCCCCAGTACAGCTCTGCCATTCCCCACTTCCACAGGCACACTAGTTCTACTTTCTTTAGGTTTGCTTCAGTCCCCATTAAAAAGTGTCTATGTTTCTCTGCTGTACCTGAAAATCCTTTCTAAGCAGATAAACTGTGGAATTAATGATTACATCTGAAGATGCCCCTCTGAAAAATTCCAGTATTTTAGCATTTGGCTTAACAAAGCTTTTGCTGTACATTTTTTCCCCCTTGACCACTTTATAATTATTTACTAATCATATTATAATATTAATATTGTTGTAATCCTCTATTAAATATTATAGTATTATTTACTTTTATAATGGAGATCTGTGTTTTCATGTGATATGAGCTCTCCGTCTGAAATGTTTGTATATATATATATATATATATATGCAAAGAAATCACAATGATATATTCAGGGGAAAGAAAATCAAGTAATATTACAGGTCCTGAAGATTCAGAAATATCCTGTTTTCATGTTTTCTTTGAGTGATAGAGAGGCTTGTGATAGCATAAATCTTCATGTGCCATATAAGTTGTGAAAACAGTGTGTGTCATGCAGTATTCAGACGTGGGCTGAGCTGAAGTTGCACACATCACCTTATTTGGGGCATTTGCTTGTCTGTGGATGTTTGATATTGGCACTTTGGTTTGAGGAGGAAGTCTCACATACTTCACAAATGAGATGGTGACAGGGGTGGTTTCAGCATGTGCCTGGATTGCTGGTGCTGGAATGGCATCATTGCTGTCCATGCAATGTCATTCCAGCAAGCTGGGTGTTGGAACAGCAGCTCTGTCTGCGAGGGCAAGGCTGGAGCAGAATGGGGGCACGCTCTGGGGCTTAGGGTTGGCTTTGCCACAAAGACAGGAAAATCACAATTAAAAGCCAATGCACCGCTCTCTACCTGTGCCTGCATGTCCAGAATCCTCCCAGGGCACTGCAGGAAGGTTCACTTGCCTTGCACTTGTCCTGTCTAGTGCCACTTGCAGTGCCTTAGTGCACCTGGCACCACCTGAGCCTTCACAGGGCACCTGAGCCATCCCCATGGGGATGGATGCTGGATGCAACCCAGGGTGAGCTGCAGATCCCTGCCTTCTGCAGCAACACCTGTGAGCCAGGCAGGACGGGCTGAGATCCCTGAAATGGCTCTGGATGACCCTGCTTAGGCAATGGAGCCCAGCCTGGGAGTCCCACCTGCAGCACAGCGCCTGTCTGTGCTCCACTGACTGAACCAGCACCTCTCTGGCAGCACTGGAGAGGTGCTGACAGCAGCAGAGCTGGTTGTCTGTGCTCCACTGACTGAACCAGCACCTCTCTGGCAGCACTGGAGAGGTGCTGACAGCAGCAGAGCTGGTCTGCTGAGACTGGGCCACCCTTGGGTCAGGTGAAGGTGGCTGCAGTGTCCCCTCACTTCCCTTCTCTGCTCTCCTCTCTTTCTAGCCAACACTGTGTTCCCTCTGCAATTTCTTTGGCCCACTCAGCTTCCACTCCCCAGGCTTCTCTGTAGCAGCCTCACGGCTTCAAATCAGCTCACAGAATCATAGAATGTTAAGGGTTGGAAGGCACCTCTAAAATCAGCTCATCCCAGCCTCTCCTGCCATGGACAAGGACATTTCCCACTATCCCAGGCTTGTCCAGGCCTTATCCAAGCTGGCCTTCACCACTGCCAGGGATCCAGGGGCATCCACAAACCTCCCTGGGCGACCTGTGCCATGGCCTCACCACCCTCACAGTAAAGAATTCCTTCCTGTCTAACCTAAATTTCCCCTCTTTCAGTTTGTACCCATCACTCCTTGTCCTGTCACTACAGTTCCTGACAGAGCCCTTCTCTAGCTTCCCTGTAGCCTCCTCAGACTCTGGAAGGGGCTCTGAGGTCACCACAGAACCTTCTCTTCTTCAGGCTGAACAGCCACAACTGTTCCAGCCTGTCCTTGTGGAGGTGCTCCAGTCCTCTCAGCAACTTTGTGTCCCTTCTCTGGACTGGAACCAACAGTTCCACATCCTTCCCATAATGGGGGCACCAGAACTGAACACAGGACAGACCCCTCTGATCTCTTTCCTTGACCCCCATCTCCTGACTCAGCCCTTCAGCACCTCCCTGCTCTGCCCAAGGGCCATTCCCCATCCCCAAACACCCCCTGGAATTCCACACAACACAGAAAAATGTGGGCTAAACCCTGTGTGGCACAGGAGGAGCAAAGTGACAACCAGAGGTGGAGGAACAGGGCAAAGCCAGACCTCCATCTGCTCGTGGATCCAGTCCAGGAAGGAAGTGGTTCTGCTGTAGACACCCGGCTTGTTCTTCTCTGCACAGCCCACTCCAAAGCTGGTGGTGCCCACCAGCTTCCAGATACTCATATCTTCACATGCCAAAGGCCCCCCACTATCTCCCTGGGGGAAAAAGAATTAAAACAAATGTCAGTGTCTCAGAAAAGGATGGAAATGTCTGTCTGGGGAGGAAGGGGGAGAGACATAGTCCAGTAATTCAAAATCTCTTGTTTCTGCTCTGTTCTGGGTCCTGGGAAAAGTACATTACAGCAGGACTTGGAGACTTTTGAGACATGTATGAGACACCAAACTGACATCTTACATCTTTCCCTGCCTGCTCCTGCCTGCTTTTCCAGCCCTTCCCAGACACTTTGCCACACAGATTCAACTCAATGCACCCTTATTTAAGCACTGAGAACTCCCCATTTCTTTTTTCTCTGGGGCAGTTTCCTGCCCCACGAGAATCAGAGCCAGCACAACTGGAAGAAAGGGAATTTGGAAGAAGCCTGTCCCACTGGAGAGCAGGGCTCCTGTCACGTGGAGCTGTGTGCTGAGCACGCTGCCTTTGGGTAGGTCTCCCAGGAAAAGCTGGTGCCAAGTGCCTTTTTGGGGGGGTTGTGTGCAAAAAGGGGATGAAATGCAGATCCAGGCACCCACTTCCTTTGCTTTTTTTTGTCCCAGGTGTGACTGGGATGGAGCAAATCTGGAATGATGAAGTTCACAGACTCATAGAGAGGTTTGGGTAGGAAGGGACATGGAAGTCTGTGTAGGTCCAAGCCCCCTGCTTGGAACAGGGACACCTTCCACTAGGAACTCCTCCCCAGCCCAACCTGGCTGCTTTTCACCACCTTGCAGGTGGGCTTTCTGCACCTTGCAGGTCTCTGGAGCTGCCTACAGTGCAGGGAAGTGCAATTTAGTGCAGTGCAGAGGTCACAGCCAAGGCAGAGAAAGGATGGCACCGTGCTGCAGCACATGCAGCAAAATATGTCTTAAGCAAATCTGGCTTCAGAAGTATCCAGATAAGGTCCAGGGAAGAAGTATAAAAAGGAAATTGTAGCGTGTGAATGCACGTGGTCAGTGATTGATAATCGTGATAAGCAGAATAAATGGCACAAACCCAAATGTTTGCCCAAGAAAAGCCTGGGAGTGCCTTGTGATAACTTATCACTCATATTTTTCCATTTCCAATGAGCACAGTTGCAGTTTGGAAACTTCCATACCTGGCAGGTGTCCACCCCTCCCTTTAGGAAACCAGCACAAAGCATTGAAGAAGTTATGATCCCACCGTAGACATCCCTGTGATTGCAAATTGCATTGGAAATCAGAGGAACACCTGCATAATTCATGGTGTCAGATGTGTCACCTGTTAAAAAGAGAGAAAAAAAACAGAAAAAACCCTTCCTGTCCTTGAAAATAATCTCCATTTGTAAACAGAGGATATTTTATATACAAAGAATTGGCAAGGAAGGATGAAAGAAATGTGGTTAAATGACAAGACAAAAGTAAGGCAACTTGGTGTCTCATCACTTACAGAACACAGCAATTATCCACTCTGTAGAGATGTGGATTACCACAGTGTATAAAACAACAATAAAATAACAATAAAACATGTACTTTGTGCATTTCCACTTCAAACTAGACAATTAATTACACTAATGAACTAAAAAAACTTGTTGAACATTGTGTTCAAGACTAGTGCCAAAACCCATTCTGAATTTATCGCCTGTTCTGTTAGTCAACAAATCATCTGCAAACATCTGATTTACTTTATAAATATTTATTTTATTTCATTCTGAGCCTGAACGGATCCTTTCCACAAAGGGGAGTATTTGCACACTGCCTATTGTCAATTTAGGGCTGGTTTTTTTTTTTAATGTGGCAAACCTTGCTTTCATTTTCTCCCCACCTTTGGCTGTTATCTGTGGGTCAGGTAATGTTCTGTTCTTGTTCAATGAACAACGAGAACACGTTCAGTGACATGAATGAAGAATGATAAAAAACAATTGCCTGATAATTCACCCATTTTCACGTGAAGGTGGTTCAGTTTATATTATTGATTAGCATGACCCATGAGTCATGGTAAAAAAAAAAAATCCCTTTTCTTTTTGATGTTGTTTTATCCAATTTCTACATCACCCAACCTGCCTTAAAATACACATATGCTTTCTCAGAAAAAAAGGAACGTTTAATTCTTGCATTCATGCTGTGCTTCCTATGCTTGGAGCTCTAAAGGGCACAGCCTATTTCACTTAGTACAACCCTGGGGACATTTTATATGTGCAATTTTCAACTGTTTCAGAGAATACCCATCCATTCCTTGTGGTAAGAGTTTGCACAGTGCTTTTGCAGTTCAGTTTGTGTGCAAAATTTAGTAATATGTTTTTCTTCCCCCTCCAGATAATCCAGAAAATTTAGTGTTAAACAGTGCTCCAACCAAATCTTGTATTTACTGTATATGAGTGCATGTAGCGAAATTACCAGCAGACAATTTAAAATACCTCCTTCCACAGTTGCTCCCCATCCTGATACCCAACACATTTTCCCTGCTGGGAAATGTTCACCAAAATTGGGCAGACAGATCGGTTCAGTGTGACCTATTAAAAAAAAAAAAGAAGAAAAAAAAAAAAAAGAGGGAGAGAGAAGAGAATCAAAATTTAGCAAAAAAAGTTTATATGTCTCAGAAAAACTTGAAGATTTGGCTTGTAGTGAACTTGTGATGAACACCACCCACTCCCCACATAAATAGCCTGACAGTTTTCTGCAGGTTTTTTGTCTTGTGGGCAACACTGAGGGTTTGAGACAACACTCCCAGCAGCCCAAATGAGTTTTGGGTAAGAAGAAGCACAAGGAGGTGTCAGCAGGTCAATACATTGAAGAATGAGCAAACTAGAAATGCAACTGAAGGGAAGATCAGAGTCCCCAGGGCTGTTGGGGTGGGACAAGGAGCTGGGTGTGCACATCCCTGAGAGGGCAAGAAGGTTCTTGGGAGGGTTCTTTGCTTCTCACCCATCAGCTCACAGAGTTTCGGTGCCTCTGTGCTCTGGGACATGGAATTTCATGTGATAAAATCAGTGCTTGATGCTTGCAGGGACAAATGGGTGCTGAGAAAAGGGAGGGAAAATACAGAATATAACTGGGCAGCCCCCAGTGGTTCTGTTCCTCACAGTGCAGCGATCCCAGCTCAAGGCATCAGCCCCCAGCATGGAACACAGTGGGATCGTGCTCAGGTGCAGAGCCACTGCTGCTCCTTACAGCTTCCCAGAGCTATTCATGGGCAGAAGAAAGAGAGATAAAACAGAATTAAATCAAGCTTAATTTTCATTAATGGTGAAATTCTAAACCATTACAAGAAAACTGATTTAGATCAACTAAATGTGTCAAAGAGCACCAGCTCCCCTTTGCAGTCAGCTCCCAGAGATTAGGAGGTATTGGCAGGTGAGCATTTCAATTCACACAATATTATTACATATTATTTCAACTCATTGTATCAGCTCCAGGTAGCATCCTATCAAGAAAATAAAAGTAATTTCCATTTAAATCATTATTATATTTGAACTTCCTTCTCTTTGAAATTCAAGCTTGATTTTCAGCTTTGGACACTTCTGGATCCCCAAGTACTCACAGAAAGGACATGATAAAAATCTCTTTGACCTCCAAGCAGAATGAGGCAGGGTGTTTATTTTAGATAGGAAGAATATTTAGAAAGAATAAAGTTAATGTTTGCCTATTAATAAATGCCTGCAGTAAATCAATACCAGAGTGGACTGGGAACATTTTGCAGCACGTTGCTGCTGTCCATGCCTGGACAGGGAGTACAGAGGAGGTGCTCACACTGAGGCTGGGGGCTCCTGCTGGTTTTGTGTGGACTGAGGGGTTTTAGCTGGGAAGGTGAGAAAGTGAAAGCTCACAGAGATAAATTACCATTGAGAGCAAGGGGTGCTGCCAGTTTCATCAGTGCTATGTCATTCCCCATAGTCTTGGGTTTATAATTCCGATGGTAAATGATTTTTTCCACCGAATGTGGGTGAACCTGGGTGTCCTGATGAGTCACAAATCCGACCTGAACGCTCCAGGAGCTCGGCAAGTACAGGCTGGAACAAAGAGGTAGGAGAGAGTGTCAAACCTCCAGGAAAACTCTCAGATTTTTCTGATTGTCCCCTGAGCTTGTGGACCACATAAATCTCTACAGGCAAATAACACCAGTCTGCTGTGCTGGCTTACCTCTCTATCAATAATGGCTAATGCTTTGCATCTAATCTTTAAAAATGTAAAAGGGGTGACTAATCTTAGTGAGACACCTGGTATATTATCAGTGCAATTATCTCTATCTTACTACAAATATGTGAGAGTTTTTCATCAGCCCAGCTGTCTGTGCTCCTATGAGACCCCACAGAGGCCACCTGGCACACCTGCACTCAGCCAGACCTCAGCACTGCTTGTGGCAAGGCATTTTCAAGGAGAAGCTTCCCTTCTGGAAGGTGTTTCATGAGCTGGCACATCCTTCAGCCTCCAGCTCCTCTCCTTTTGGCCTCAGTCCCCTGGGAACAGACTCCAGGAATGTGGGTTGTGTTGCCAGCTCCCATCCCCATCACCCTTCAAACTCACCACACTCCACCTTGGGGGGAACAAAGTCAAGGACAAAGGTTCTAAAATGCTGAATTCCTATTTTGTATGGCAACACAGGGCTCTAAATAGGAACTAGAAGTGGGGTTTGTCTGTCCCATCTCTTCTCTCTACTGGGTATAAAAGCATCCTACAAGAACTTACTCAGAAGAAGGCATCCATGTCGTAGGTGGCTAAGAGTGGTCAGAAAAATCCCATTTTAGCTGTCTAAATATCTTTGGTGAAAGTGTTCTGGAGTTTGTAAGAGCAAGAAGTGTTCCTGCACTACTAGCATGAAATAAGACTGCAAAACCACACAGTTCATTATAAATATGTTTGCAATTACACAAAGAAGAAGAGCTTAAATAACTATTTAGCATCTATTTACAGCCTGAAGACCTCTTCAGCTGCATAAAAAAGAGCAGTGAGAAAGTGGCAAAGGGTACGAAGCACAGTACAAGTGACTAATAATCACAGATTGATCTTGTCAACTTGAAAAGAATCCTGTAATTTATTTTGGGGCTCCAGTGGATCAGAGAAGCCAGATACAAATTCTGTACATGCAATTTACAGAAACTGTAGGCTGGGATACCTAAAATCTAGCACTTAAATCTTGTTTAAGATGTTTTCCCAGGGAGCTGTGAGTGGCCAGAACATTTGGAAACTGAGGCCCTGGGTTTGGATCACTTCTTAGGGAAGCTTTTATTCAATAAAGACTCATATAAAAAGAGAAAGGAACAGCTAAAATGTTATGATGCTTTTTGGGGACTACCTAAAAACAGAGGCCAGACAAAATTAAGGGAATAAAAAGTGGTTATATTTATTGATATATTGATATTTATTGGGCCTTCAGGTACATTTAGGGCAGAGGAAGCCCCCCCAGGGGCTACACCTAAAACTAGACGATAGGTCATGGGTTTTCACACTTTTATAAGTTTAGTCCATTTTGGGGGTGAATCTTCCAATTCCAGCTGCAGGTAATGAAGTCATTTACCCCAAGTTTGCTCCCCCCAACTCACTTTTGTTTACATTTCTCAGGGCCTGAGGCAGTGAGGTTGATTCCCAGGCCTGGAGAGGAATTGTGTTGTCTGACCAAAACGGGAAAGCAGCAGCTGACAGAGAATATGGAGTTCAAGAGTTACACACTAAAGAACTACAGGGTGACAAATACATGAAAAATAAAAAGGCTAAAACCCTAAGGCATCAGTCAAGGATGGGGCAGTGTGTCCTGAGGGTTGTTTTTCAGAGCAAGCAGCGTGTCCCTGAGCAGGGGGTTTGTGCACTCACTCGTAGACGCAGTGGGCGGCCGTGAGGATCCAGCGTGGGGAGATGACGGAGCCCCCACACAGGTGGTGGCCCTGGAACTGCAGGCTGACCTGCCAGGGCCACTGCCGGGGCGACGACGCGTTGCCCCCCACGATCCGCGGCCCGTAGCTGGCCCGGGTCCCACACGCTGCCAGGGAGAAAAGGTTACAGTCCAGAGAGGAAACACAGCCCTGGATTTTGGGTCACTTTCAGCCCCTCTTCTCCCAGCCTTGATGAGGGTGGGAGGTCTCTGCAGCTGGAGCATCCCCACCCTATCCCCATGGCCACATCCCAGAGCTTTCTC
>NC_031768.1:4723965-4760092 GCF_001522545.3 Parus major
CCCTCCTTCATCCTCAGGGTCCCACAGAGGCAGGTTCAAGCATCTCCTCTCGCCTCGTGGTGATTTTGCTGTTGTGTTTTGACTTTTTGTATCCCAATCCAAAAATGAGGTGGCATGGAGAGGTGTGGGATGAAAATTCAGTTAAGGCAGAATTTCCCTTTTTCCTGCCAAGATGCCAAAAACTTGGAATTACAGTGTGAGTCCAGGGACTCAACACACAGTCCTTAAATATACACTTCCTACTGGGATTCTCACTGAAATGCTCTCTGCTATCTGATGCTCCCAATCTGCCTTCCCAGCATATTTTCACTTTCTGAAATTCTTTCCAGTTTTACATAAAAAATACAGTTTTTCTTTGGTGTGATGAACTTATAGTATGATATGGCCTGAGTACACAGTTTCTCCCAACTCTTACCATGCAGTGGAAAAAGACAAATTAGAAAGAATTTTAAAAATTAAAATTATTAAATTACTAACATATTAAATCATTAATATATAGTAATATGATAAATATAATTTATATAATAAAAGAAAATGAAATAAATTATATAAGTATTAACTTAATATAGACATATTACTTTACATAGTAATATTAATATTAATAATATATTAATTAATACAGTGATATGAATAATATTATGAATATTACAGTAATAATTATTACAGAATAATATTTATGAATGTTGGTGTTGATTATGTAATTCATATTGATTTATATTTTATATTATTTTAATTAGTATTATAATAATACTAATATTAAAATATTAAATTATATATTAAAATAAGTTAAGTTTTAAAAATTAATAAATAAGAAAATTTTCTGCTTTTATTTTCACATTTTCTGATCCTTACCCAAACACTTCAAGATGATCACATTACCAGAAGTGCACTCCTCCCTGAGATGAGAAGACAGTGAATCATTAGTCCCAATTCACAAATACTTTGAGGTATTTTCAATATTGTATCATTTTCCTGTGCACATATATCTAAGTAACTCATATATTGAAATGTAGAAAGGCATGAACTCTTCCAATCTAATCTTTAACTGAAAGACTGAAGTCAGGAGCTTGGCCACCATCAGGAGGCTGCAGACCATATGCTGCCCTGCTGAAGAGAGGTTCACTCTTCCACAAGGGAAAGCTCATCAGCAGCTCTGAAATCTCCTCAGATCCACTGCTCCCCTCTCACTGGAAGGTAACTAAGAAAAACCAGCATTCATCAGGAGGAATAAATGGACCATAAAGGGTTCATAAACCCACCGGGAAACGTGTAAGGATCTGCAAACTGAAACAAACTGCTTCATAATGGAAAAACATAAGTGCCTGGTGCCTATCCATTTGCAAAAATGGCATCATGGGACAAAGAGTCATTTCAAACACCTCATTTGAAAGCCTTTGTTGATTTTAATGGGTCTTGAATCAGACTCTTAGTTCATATTCCAGCAGGACTGCTGCTGAACCTCAGTCTAGCACGTGTAACACCACCAAACACAAAGTACTACATGCCTGAAAAAACAACAGCAATCCCAAACCACCAATAATTCTCCTTCCATTGAAGAAGAATTCTGAATCCTGAAGCAGCTGAGGCATACCTGAGGTTGGTGGCATTGTGCAGGGATGTCACTTGTTCAGCTGAGAACCAGTGGCTGAGGGATACGAAGTGTCGTTGGAACTGTTTTTCGACAGCAGCCACGGGCAGGTAACCTGAACTCACATAACTGCAAATAAACCATAAACACAGCTTCCCCAGACAGCATCACAGCAATCTGCTTAAATAATTCACCAGTTCTGCTAATGAAAACCACAATATTCAGATTCTGGCATCTGATAAAAGTAATTCTATCCTCCCCCTATGCTCCTTACCAAGTGCATGTATTTTTGATATAATCCTGTGTTGAAGCCACACATGCTGAGATGCATTTAACTGGCAGAGAAAGTAAATTTTAATTGTAATATTACAATGGAGCTTTTCACTGTAAGTGGTTGGACCATTTCCTGAGGCACTAACAAGATCATTGTCTCCTTTTTCTAGAGTTATGTTTTGTGGCAGGAAGGATGAATAATTTTTAATATCTCCTTCTTTGTTTAAAAATTGAGATATATTTTATCCTAAAGGCAACAAGAATTTATTCAAAGAAGATTTATACTGCTAACTATAACAGAAATCAGAATGATGCCATGGTAAGAAATAACAGAGCATCATGCTAAATCATGACTTCAAATCTTTCTCAATTTTGTGGAAGTTTCTGAAAGAAATGGTGCTTTTTCAGGAATGGGATCAATCCATCAAGAACTGCCTTGCCATGTTCTTCTATAATTATGAGGTGGACCTTAAATCCTATCAGATGTCATGGCTTGAATTGTGTATACAATTTACCTACAGGGGAAGTAAAAGAAGTGGAAAATGCTCATATGTTTTTAGTGCCTCTCTGACAGGTTACTAGAGTGACAAATAGGAATTGGGCACACAGGGAAGATTTAGACAAGCCATTATATTTAGCCATCATGCAGGATTTATAGCAGTGAAAGGTATTTGCCATGTACAAGTACTCAGAAGCATTTCCCACATTCATCTCAAATATCAGTCGTATCACTCACAAAGGTGGACTACTAAGCCGTTTTTAAGGCACAAAGTAACACAAGGTTTCATTAGAAAGACTGAAAACCTCAGAGTTTGTTCAAAATGCCAAATAAAGTTGCTGGTGCTTGGTGTCCATACCTTGAGAAGCCCAGGTGTTTGCAGGTGGTGTTCCCGTACTCTGCCCTCCAGTCGTCGGAGCAGACGGTTCGCCAGGACCCAAAGGTGAACACTTGCAGCACTGCCCTCTTCCCACTCAGCCTGACTTTGAGATTCAGGACAAGAAAAGCCTCAGTGAGCTGTGAAGAATCAACATCAGGCACACGACAGGCACACGACAGTGCCAAGGCAAAACTGTGGTGTTTTCTGGCTCGCTGAGTTTTTACTGCTTGTCTTTATCGGCACTTGGATTCTTTGACAGATTTTTTCTGTGCTTTGTTTTTTCCCCTCCCATTAAAGAAAGGAACTAAGGTACTGTGAGCTAGGACAGCTAGGGGGAAAAAATCTTTTCTCATGGGAATGTCAGCTCTAATACAGGTGGTGGAGGCTGGCAGTCTTGCTGATTGCAGTGAGCTGGAGCTGCAGGTGCTTTGCCCTGAGGAAACCCATGGTCAGGGTTAGGGATGGAAGGTGGGGAGCACCTCCTGTGTCAGTGGGGTGGATGCACTTGTTCCCAGCTGTCCTGGACCTGGGAAAGGGCACATTTGTGTGGTGTTCCCAGGGAGAAGGGAGGCCACCCACGAGGTCGCTGCTGAACAGGGCTTTCCCACACGTGCCCACAATTCCAGTGTGTTGGAATTGCAAAGGAAGACAGGAAAAGCAGAAGTTTTGCCACTGGCTCCATGGAGGCCTCAAGCCTCCCTGGGGAAAACTCTCCAAGTGCTGAACACATTGTGCAGGATTAGCTGGGGCCAAAAGCCCGTGGTTCTTGTCATTCCTCCTACTGCACAGATGGAAAGCTGTGCTGCCTGAGGTACAGGAGCCAGGATTACAGAGGCACTGAGCTAAAACCCAATTATTCTGTTCTTTAATATTAAAGTCCTTTCCCTCCAATGGCTGTGAACAGCACAGTCACCTTCTATAGCACAGGACAGGGAAGTACCATTTAAAACATCCCTGTGATTCCCAAAACCACCACAGTGAGAAATTTAGAAAGAAGTATCCATTTCACACATGAAGCAGCAAACTCTGCAGCACTGAGTGCACAAAAGGCTGATTTCTCCCATTCCCACATCCTTTAAGATAACACCAGGCTTTTGCAACCTTCAAAATTGACACAGCACAACGGTGTGAATATCACAGAGCTCTGTATTTATACACCACAAGGCAGTGGGGTTGTACCTTGGAGACAGAGGACATGGGAGCAGAAAAAAAAAGCATCTGGGCTTCTAATGGAGAAAATTATCAAAAATGGCAGTAGCAATATTCAGCAATCATCACATTCCTCTGAAAAGCAGTTTGATTTTTCATAAACTGTAAACCAGTACCTCAAAAAGATAATTCCTCTGAAGTGGTAATTTAGATATTCCACTGGTCTCTGTCTTTCTTGTATCACCCAAAGTCTTTACAACAAGCATTCCTTGGTCACTTGCCAACTCTACAGGAGGAGGTAGGAGGGATTTATAATCAAAATTAAATTACCACATCTGTACTCATCCTCCCCTTCTTTACAGTTGAAGACACCATTGCACCTGGCTGATTTCTGGATACACTTAAAGGATGATCGACAGCGAAACTTCCCAATGCAGTTGTACTGGACTAAAAGGAATGAAAGAACATAGGGCAATAAAACACACTGGGATTTTAATTTAACACTTCTGCATTCCATTATCTGCCTAGATTTCAGTCTTGCTAAGAAAAAGCCAGCTCCTGTACTCCAGGAACTTTTGAAATACCACCTGGAGGTTGCTATATGGTGCTGTTAAAACTCATTTATTAGTAATGACTCATGGGAGGAGTCAGCCTTGCTGTGTGTGCTGACTCCTTCCCAGCTCCCTCTAAATCCCAGTTTAAATTTCACTTGAGGGTGAGTTCCTGCCTGCTGCCTCAGTCCCTGAGCAGCAAATTAGGGAGACCCTTGGAAAACACATCCAGTGCTCACTCTTCACAAGGGAATGCCTCAAGAAGCTGATCCCTATTCCAGGTGTGGAGACACAGCAATATATTTGACCCCTGGGGCAGGTCACTTCCTAGCCACAACTAAACTCATTCTGCTTTTTTTTTTTTCCCCCTTGTAGAAATTGTTTTTGGTAAGGGAAAGTTTTCTAGTTCTTTGAAAGAAAAGTTAGAGAAGTGAATTACAAGACAAAAATATGCTGTGGCTACTCACAGGGGGTTTCTATACCCTCAGTTTCTAAACTCATCTCACTGCTCGAGGGGAGCTGACAAAATTTTACTAGAGAAAGGTGTCCTGAAGCTGCAGGTTCCCCAGGGTTGCAAATATTACACCAGTCCTCTCATGAGTGCCAGACCTATTTTATCCCTACATGTAAATAAAATTTAAAGCCATCACATCAACAAGATTTTTTACTTCCACAAACAAGCCACAGTAGCAGTTTAATTCCATTCTCAGTAAAAGGCTCATGAAAAATTAAGCATTTGAATGGTTAAGTGAGAACCTAATGAATAACTAATGGTACTCACCACCCAAGCCAATGGCAACTGCTAGGATTACTGCAAAGAATAGACCACAGATAAATGGGAAGTATTTTAGGGAGGCAAGAGCATGGCACATTGAAGGTGGTTCAATATCACCTGGAAAACAGAGATAAAGCTTCCGTGAGGTTAAACCAGCTGAGTTTGCAAATAAAAAGATTTATCTAACATTAAGCTAGTTATCATCAATAACTCCTGGATATACTTTATGAACTGACCTCACCTGAAGGGATTTGGGTTTGCTTTCTCAGAGAATGAGAAAATTCCAAGAGATTTGGGGCCGCTGCTGCTCTCGGATATCCCTCGAGCATTTGCCTTGGGAGGATCTGAACTGTGTCCCTGCAGAGCACCTGTCCTCAATGCAGTCAACAATGGGAGCTCCAAATTTTCATTTTCATGGGATAAATCTCACTGAGAGCTCTTCAAGCATATGAGCACCTCTGTGGGAATGGGTCTGGCTGGGGACCCAAGCCAACTTTGCCCAGAAAAATACAGGCATTAAGTTCAAGCCTTGGGAAGCATCCCTTGAGGCTGTGGCGAAAGAGAAACGGCTTATGGCAGTTCGTTATGCTAATCAAGTCACCCCATATAAGGTTATGCTTCTAGAATGTTCCCAGATCTCTCCCCTGATTGGTTGTAATTAGTCACTGTATTTTGCATATTTCTAACCCCAGTCTGTGATTGGATCCCTGCCCTCAGACTCCGCCCCCAGATATTATTGTGTCCGGGCCTAGCCCTGGTCCCTGTGCTGTGCATGGTTTATGGGCCTTGTCCCTGCTTTATTTTCTTATTATAGTTCTTTTGTTTTCAGGCACTCCATCAAGCCCGCTCCTTTCATTTGCACCTCAGTTTCCCTGGAGTCAGGGGACCCTCAGGTTCTAAGGATTGTTGTGGCCGCCCTCACTGCTGCACACCTCTGCTGAAAGCTTTAGTCCTGAGATAAGAATTAAATTCAGACCTGTTCTGTCTGTAATCAAACCTGTGTGCAACTTATAAACGGAAACTCAAGACAGGAAGGAGAAAGTCACTGGTCCCTTTGGACTTGGAAGCAAGGTTAACTAAAAATTATTGAAAGCTAAATTTGCAAAAAAAGCAGAATCCTCTAAGTAGTCTCAAAAACTGTGAAAAAGTGATCTGTTCAAAGTTTTGCTGTAAAGGCAAGAAGAGAACTGAGTGATGGCTCAAGGATAAGTCTTGAGTTTTCAAATACAAAAAGATGCATCTAAAGTTAAAATATACATCAGTACATTGCATAATACATTTAATGAACTGGAACTGTTCACCCACCACCAGCCTCCAGAGCTGACCTCTATCCACTTAGTGGTATTGCCAGTCTGGAAGACAACAAGAGATTCTGCTGAATATAATGCGTGTTTCACTTGTCTCAAATGTATTCTGACACACAAAGGGCAAACTGGGGGGAAATAGCAAACACAGGTGGATCATGAGTGCACACAGGAACTGGCAGAACCTTGTCTTTAATTTTAGTTCATACAGCTCTTCACTTCCCCATTCCTCAGGCTTTATAATTGAGGCTGGCAGATACAGTCAGGCATGAATAGGGAGCGTCTTCAAGGGTTTATAGACTCTCTAGCAAATCCCAGCTTCCTCAGACTCCCAGGAGCTGCTGAGTAACTGGTTTTGGCAATGGAGTTGGTGTCTGGTATGCCAAAAATCTTAGATAGCTGTAGCAGCTAATGGACTAGAAAATGACATTGTTCTATTTTCACTCTGGAAGCTCAGCCTGTCTCTGCTGGAACCCATGGCTATTTTGAAACCTATGGGAAGCAGCAGACAGACATGCTAATCCTCCGAGGCTGCTGCATTGTATATTCAGGGTTTTTAATGGACCAACTTCCAGGCTGGCAAAATTTCAAACAAACCATTCAAAAATGGGTCTGAAAAGCATGGAGAGACCTTTTCTTCTGTGTGAATAATCTGGCTGTGAAAAATGCTTGAGTGTGCAAGTGGACACAAGATGTCATCACATCACTGAGCTGACAAACCTCACACCTGTGGGAGGGAGGTCGTGTTTCTTCCTCCTGGGGGATTGCTTGCTCTGGGTGGGCAAGCACAGTCTGGGACACAGTGGCCACAGTGGGGATGGAAAAGGTCAAAGGGCTGTGGATTGTCCCTACCAGATCCATCTGCACTCGGGTCCACTCTTGCTTGTGGTATGAAGAAAAATCTTTTGAAGGTAAACTGAATTTGTGGTACTGGTGGTTCATCTTCTGTAACAGAGATGATTTCAGGACTTCCAGTCGTGGGATTTGTCTCTTGAGCCTGACTCAACAGGAGAGGAAAAAAGAAAAAAGGGAAGAAAATAATCATTATAATGTTGTCATAGAGTCACAGAATGGTTTGGGTTGGAAGGGACCTTAAAGATCATCCTGTTCCACCCCCTGCCATGGGCAGGAACATCTTCCACTATCCCAGGCTGCTCCAAGCCCCAGTGTCCAACCTGCCCTTGGACACTTCCAGGGACGGGGCATCCACAGGACACCCTGTGCCAGGGCCTCAGCACACTCACAGTGAAGAATTTCTTCCTAATATCTCATCTAAACCTTCTTGTAGCCCCCTTTGGGTACTGGAAGGCCACAAGGTCTCTGTGAAGCCTTCTCCAGGATGAAGAACACCAACTCTCTCAGCCTTTCCTCGTAGCAGAGGTGCTCCATCCCTCTGAGCATCTTCCTGGCCTCCTCTAAACTCACTCCAGCAAGGCCCATGACCTTCCTGTGCTGAGGATCTCAGAGCTGGACACAATACATTGTTATGTACCTAATGTTCATGGGGGAAGCGCTTATAATTAGTTTACCAGCAAACTATTTTAATAGAGGTTAATTTTTGGTCAGATTTGTCTAAGCACAGAGCTGCTTTTAATAACTCACACTGGGGGTGTGAATCCACCCCCTGATCTATAATTACAATAGGAAACAAGAGAAAGACTAAAAGGCATGGGACAGCAGCACAGCACCTTACAGGAGCCTCATTCAGGGGAATTTTACTCCAGTAAACTTTTTAATGACTTACTACACAGGGGAAAAAACCAAAAAAAACCCAAAAAACAATTGAAATGGCCACACTAAAATTCAGGGCAAATAGATTTGAAATCCTAATTTCTGACTCTGGGGTTGTACAATGGAAAAAGGAATCCGAATTTTCAGCTCACAGTGGTGGGAAATAGGTCCAGTTTTGTAAAAGACAGTGGAGCTGGTAAGCTGTAAAACCAGTCCCAGAAAAAGCTTACAGTGACACATTTTAGACAAAGAATACATGTTTTATCTGTGACATTATATCTATAATGGAATATAACCTGGAGTATTTTTCACCTTTCATAAGGGTTATGCTCTTCCATTTGGTAAAATTTCACCTACATTTCAATGAACATAAATTAAACTTTGTAGAGAATCTGCCAGCATGACTGTTAAATATTTAAACCAAAAAGCCTTCTGGCTGGTGCAAATTTGCCATCAGGAAACAAAACAGCATTGTGAGCTAAATTACATGCAAGCCGCACACTGACATTTCACTTATTCACAGGCTATCACATGCTCCCAAACCTTCACTCACCTCTTCCTGAGAAGTCATAGTTAAAAGCAAAACTGTTTTCCTTCTTCATTATCAAAAGCAACCCAAAGGAAAGTCAGAGTTTGCTGAGCCACTCTGCTCGGGGAGGGTTTCCAGCCGGCCGCTGTGCGCGGCATCGCGGCCGCAGCCCGTGTAACCCAACCTGGAGAGGGGTATCGGGTGGCCCCGGATGGCATAGCTACGGAAGGGGGGAGATAAAAATTCAGCACGCTGTTTAATTAGCCTAAGAACACCAGGCAACATTGTGGGATTTGCAAACCTTCCCGCAAGCCCTTGGCAAAGGAGCCCCACGAATGCCACGTGAGCGCTTGTTCATCCTCTGTCAAAACCCTGAACACCAGGAGCTGTGGGTGGCAGAGAGCATCAGCCCCAGGGCTTCATCTCTTCAGCACACAAAGCTCACAGACTCACCTTGCTCCTCCTTCACTTGGTTTAGCTGTGTGCCTGCACAGGGTTTTTGAAAAAGCAGCGTCTCATGTTGCTGAAGGATCAACTCAGTTGTACTCCAGCAATTAGAAAATGGAAATGTGCATTCAGCTGCAAGGAATGCTCAAGAGTAGTAATAATTTGGCTGTGCTGTTTTCACTTAGAAGAGAGATTCCCCGCAGAGGGAAGGGTGGAGGGAAGAAGGAAAAGGAAGGATGATGCAAAAAGCCACAGGAGTGTAAATTGAACAAGGCTTCCTCAAGAGAGGCAAGGGAGGAAGTGAGAGTTTTCCATGATAAAACCCACATCCCTGGAATATGGCTGAGATGAGAGAAGCTCTTCAGTCCCATTTCTGTGCATGATGGAGAGTGGCACTTCCAAAGGAGAGGACACTACATCATGATCCTGTTAACTTAAGCCATGACATCAAGAATCCTTCATCATCTCTTGTGTCACTCTTTCAGAAGCCTTCCCTGGAAATGGGGATACTCTCCCCACCAGGCCTCAGATAGTTCTGATGGTTCTCCAAATGTCTGGAGAACCAGCTCAAGCTGGCCAGGTGTCCCAAGGGGAATTTCAGCCAAAGTGGGGAAAACATGAAGGCTCATTTCAGGTGACCAGCAGCTCAGATGATCCTTTCAGTCCATGGGGTGAGGTGTCCCGTCCTCCAGAGAGAACACTGATACCTGAGGACAGAAAAAACTCTCCAAAACCAATTCACCCACTCTGGCCACGCTGGAAAGGCTGGGGACCAGCCAGGGCAGCTCTGCAAAGGCTCCCACAGTGTGACTGGCACCACTGGAAAGGACAAGTCCTTCTC
This sequence comes from Parus major, assembly GCF_001522545.3. Lineage (NCBI taxonomy): Eukaryota > Metazoa > Chordata > Aves > Passeriformes > Paridae > Parus > Parus major. The sequence goes on from NC_031768.1 coordinate 4,734,032, forward strand.
CCTGCTTCCACCCTGAGCTGCTCCAAGCTCAGCCTCAGGTGTGGGGTCTAGATGGGACATTGGGTTTAATCTTCCACTGTTTGGTTGCTCATTGCCTTTGGATGAGAAGATCAAAGTAGGAGCCACACATGATATGGGCAGGAGGACTTGGAAACTGAGCCCAAAAGGAAAGTTTTGGCCTCCAGACTAAGTTCCTACACGCTGTAGGACAGCCCCACTTGTTCCCCCCAGTGCAGTTGCAGCTCAGGTGGGTTTCTTGGCTTTCAGGAGACAGTTTAAAGTGAAAAGCTAAAAGGTTCCACCTCAGCCCCTTCAGCCAGCCCTCTCTGACTGTGGTGGTTACCTTTGGGCTCCTCATCTTGTTCTGCCAGGGCAGATAGGAAAAGCTTTTGCTTTTTCAGCCACCCTATGACAAAAATTCAGAGGCGTGGATTCTATGAAAACAGGATGTCAGCCTTTTGTCAGAAAAGATCACAAGGGGAGTGAGGTTTCTTTATTTTATTTTATCCGCCTCTTTCTCTCTCTCTGTTTCATTTTCTGACTCCCTCCTTCACATCCTCCTCCCACCTCCCAGTTTCTGCCAGCGCTGAGCACGCGGAGAGAGGAGGACGTGGAGGAGATGGCAGTGGCTGAGGCACAGCTGTACGCAAAGGTGTCCACCAAGCACCGGGGCAGGAGCACCTCTGCCCTCCTCCAGCCTCTCCTGGCCAAAGGATTCCCGGCTCATATCGCGTGAGTAGTGTGCTCGGCTGCCTTTGCACAGCGAGGTTTATTTAAGATGTGAGGTGTTTGCCATGAAATCTCAAAACAGGCAGCCTGGTTTTTTCCATCAGGAGATGGTGCTGCTCCTGGGGGTGATGTCTCCATGCAGGGATCAGACCTGTCTAGCCCTGAATTTCCTGTAGAGCAGTGTTTATTGCCCACATAGCATAACCAACCTGCTCAATATCCAGTATCTTAAAATACTGTGTAAATCTAAAGATGCACACCCTTCCACATCCTGAGTTTTGGGAGGCTTCTCCATGAGTTGAGAAGTTGACCATAGTTTGCTCTTGGGATGCATCCACTTTCAATTTTTTTTCTGCTTATTACTTTTATTATAAAGGAATTAAACATGGATGTAATTTCTAACCAAAGGGGCTTTTTTCAGGCCTGGCAAAAATCTCTTGCTGCATGGTGTCACTGGAAACTCTTTTTTTCCCTTAGGATTCCCCATAAGTATCTCAATTTTTCTTCCTGTCTTGAATCTTGAATTCCAAAAATCATGTCCTGCCTAGAAAATGTCATAGTAAAAAATGAGGCACTACTCTTGGAAACTCCAGTGGATGAGAGCATAACTGGTGACAGGTAAACAAGTTACTGCAAAAGAAAAGTGCCAATCATTCCTCCCCCAGACATCTCTCCTGTTGGACAGGCAAGTTTTGGGGAGGATTTCCCAATTTCTGGACGGCAAGTAGGGACATTTTGGTTCAAACTGTTAAAAAAATGAATCTTATTATTTAAGTATCAAAGAATCCGTTATAAAAAAAATATTTTTGAAAGAAGAGCAATATCTCTCTACCTTTTGACTGAAAATTAAGTGAGTGGAGAGTTCCATTTGTAAGTGCTGTGGTTTTTTTTGGGAACAGCTGTGGTAGCAATGTCAGACACGATGGGCACAGCTCACAAGGGAACTGTGAGTCCCCTTCTCCCAGTGATGCACAGTGGGATTTTAGCTGTGGGCTGAAAAGATGGCTCATGATTTCTCTGTTAATACTGTAAGTTGGGTCAGCACAAAGTAATGGCTACTTTTTCAAGTTTTATTCTGCTTTATGTGATGCTTTTCCAATCCCCTTCAAAACACTTTCTACTGCTACTGAGATGACTTTGTGCTTCCCAGTTCAAAGTCAAAAAGCAGCAGCAGAAATACTGTGCAAATTGATGTAAGGTAACAAAATATCAAAAAGCAATTCTAAAAAACATATTTCCTATCATTGACCTCAAGACCTTCAACATTTTGATTGTGTTTTTAAAAAACCTTTTAGCAGTCTCTGTTGTCCCTCAATTAAACCATGAATGAAAGTAGTGAAAAATTTCTTTTGAGATGTCCTGGCCTGAGAAATATGAGGTGGGGTGGAAGTATTACAAAATCTTCTATCATGTACAACCACCAGGCCAAAACAGCATCTCCTCAATGAACAAAACTCAAATATGTGAGGGTCAAGATCAAAGATCAAAAAATTTCCACAAGAAACTGTGCCAGCAGTTTTTAGGGAAGAGCCAGCTTATTATCACCATAGATTTATTTTTAATCTACTTTCATTATAGATTCTCACTGGTTTATTCTTCTGACAGAAATTGGTACATGCAGAACTTATTCTTTGCATTATTCTTCAGTTTTCACTTTTCATCTTGGAAGTGTAGGATTAGTCACAGCCTGAGGCACCCCTAGTGTTAAGGTCTCTATAAACCTTGCTGGAAATCATCCTACAGCCAACATTTGTGGTGAGACAGAAGGTGGGGATGGCTATGGAGAGGAGCAGAAGAGAACAACGAGATGGGACCGAGCAGGATGGAAGTTCATGGCCTCAGGTCTCACTTGTCTAATTACATTTAATTTGGAAGGCCCCATGGTAAAGAAAAGCTGAAGCCAAGCTCTGTTCTAGCTCCAGAGCTGTTTGCACAGAGCTTGCCCCAGGGAGGAGAGGTGTGGCACGAAGTGGTGAAACACTCACTCAGAGGTGCAATGAGTGGTTTTGAACCCTGGCATCATTGCCACCGACACTTCCACAAGGCTCAGCAAGAAAGGCTGAGTGAGGAGAGGGACACAAACACTGTTGTTTGTGTTTGGTGTGATGGAGAGAGAGGGCTCAGCCAAGGCACAGAAAGGAGATGTGCAATGTTCAGTCACAGAGGGCATGGGCTGGCTTTAGACCTCGTGGCATTGATCCAGCCACGGAGTTTGATTTACTTTATGGAGAAGAGAGGTAGAAGGTAAAGTTTGTCATGCTTGTCCTCATCCCTGCTGAACCTCACTGAAGAGCCAGCAATGGCTGGATATAAATGTTATTAACAAGCCCAAGTGTAGTTTTTACACTGAAGAGAAGACAGAAGACTGGAACACAAGGGTGAGTATGAGTCCTGCAGCTCAATGCACACACTGCTGACATGTGTATGGGTGCCACGGGGATGGATGGATGAAGAACAAAAATGGAAGGAGACAACACAACTCAGTGCCCTCAGGAGCCAGTGGCCACAAAAGAGAAGGAAAGACATCAGCAGATGCCAAGAAATTCAGTAGTTTTTTCCCAGCATCTTCTGTCTCTGCTTCCCCTTCATGTTCCTTCTGAGAAGTCTGTAGGTGCCTTTCAGGGGTGGAAATGGGTTTCATGAGTGCAGCTGCTGCTTGAACACTGGAATCCTTCCCCCATCACCCAGTATTTAGGCACAAAGATTTGCTCATGTGAAACACATGGCTGGCCTTTTGAAAGCTCTAGTTATAAAAGGAAATGTGAATCAAATCCCAGCCCAGAGAGTGGAAGTTGCATTAACAGAGAGAAATGAGAGGTTTTGTCCCTCAGCTTGGATGGAGCTGCTGGATTAAATCTGGCTCTCTGCTGCCTGTGGGGGATCCTCAATCCAGATTCCAAACCCCAGTATAAGCATGTTTTACTTAGTTTTAATGTTTGGCTTGGCCCTGGTATCTTGAGTCAAAACCTTTTTGCTAAGAACCAAGAAAAACTTGTTCTTACAGTGCTTGGATGGATGGTTTATCTAACCCCAAGGAAATTCATATAGTTGGCAAGGCTGCTAAGGAAACACCTGAACACAAAGGAAGGGGAGGACAGGTTACCAATCTCCAGAAATTAAAGACTTGCAGTGAGGAAAAAGTTATCTGGAAGGTTTCAAGAGCAGTAACACTTGCTAGGAAAAATCTTCTTGCTAAAGGTCCTGCCTGTGCTGGAAAATAGACTTGATGACCATAGTAACTAAATGCTTTTACTTTATAAAAGCTTTCTTTCTGGAATTCTGAGGATCCAATTTTGTGCTTTTTCTAGGCAAAAGGCCTTGGTTGCTACTGGACAAAAGACAATAGAAGATGCAGTAAAATGGTAAGTACCTCTGATTTCTAAGGTGTGCCTTCACATTAAACCTGCCTAAAAATCCTTTTTGATGTTCTCATCCTGTCACTGAATTTGAAGTTAGCTGCCCTAAAAAAAGAAAACAAACCTGAATTTAAGATTTTTTTTTCCCATTTATTTCACTCAGAAACAGAAATATTTGTACTGATTCTGGGACACAAGGTAACTTGCAGAAAGACCAGGTAAATTAAAAACAAGCAGCCAGTTTTACCGAAGAGTCAGTTCATGGGTCTGGTCAGAAAATCCTCCTCAGCTTTAAGCCTCCTGAGAGAAAGGAAGAAAAAACAGGGAAATTTTTTGTGAACTCATGACTGCACTTAGAAACACATGCAGAAACAACAGCTGAAGGGGAACAGAAAGACCCACCACAAAGTAAGGTAAAAGGCTGAATGGTCAGAGGGAGGTATTATTACAATAATAAAAATTATAATGAAATAAAAAAATAATAAATATTAAAGAAATATAAATAATAATTAAAATCACTTCTCAGTTTTGAATGCCACAAAGTTTTCTCCTCCCAATCACGAGTCTCACAGTGTGTTTATATCTCATTCATGTACTGATAACTGATCATTTTTTGTTGTTTTAATTCACCTTCACATTAAATACAGTCTTTCCTTGCACCTTCTTTTGGGTTTTGTTTTGCTTTTTTATTTTTTTTTCCCTTGGTTCAGTTGCTTTTCTCTTCTATTTTCTTTTCTTTTGTGAAAATCCAGAGGAGGCATTTGAGAATGGCATGTTCCTTCCAAATAATTTTCAGTGATGCTGCCACACTTCCAACAAGCACTCCCAATCCAACAGCTGCAAAGACAAACGTACAGCGTGTGAAGGACATGATGAACAATATCATCACACAGCATCTGAGCTTCTGACCTTTCCCTGTGCACTTCTGACTTGTCTTGCTTGCTTTTCTTAGGGCTGAATAAAAAGGCTCTTTTTGAAGTCTTTTTAAAATTTCAGCTAGTTTTAATTTTGTCATTTCTTCAACATGTTACACCCATTGCTTTTTTCCTCCTCCAGTCCTTTGTTTCCAGTTATGAAAAAGTGGAATGGGGGGGGGGGGGGAAACAAAACCCTAAAATGGTATTTTTTATTTCTGTCATTTTCAGATACTGATAGAAGTGAAGGCACATAATGAAATGTAAAGTACTCAAAAAAATAAGCAGAAAAGTAATTTCTCCATTATTTTATGTATATATTACGTGTATATATTATATATATATAAAAATATATAAAGATATATATTTTATTTGTACATATACTTAGATTTTTATATATATTTATATATATATATGCTTCAGAGAGAAAAAAGAGCTTTTTAATTTAAAAAGAATTTCTCCATTATTTTATGTATATATTATGGGTATACAAATATATATATTTATATAAAATATATATATAAAATATATATATTTAGATATATAGATAAATATATAAATATATATATTTTATTAATTTCTCCATTATTTTATGTATATATTATGGGTATATATTATATATATAAAATATATAAATATATATTTTATTTGAACATATACTTAGATTTTTATATATATTTATATATATATATTTTATATATATTTATATATATATTTATATATATATATTATAGATTTATATATATGCTTCAGAGAGGAAAAAGGGCTTTTATTTCAGCTTCTCACTTGTAAGAAAATAATAAAATTGCATTTCCTTGATCTGATCTCTGCTGTGGAGGCTTTCAGCCACACGAAGCAAGAGCCAGCGGTGCACACACTCAGTCTCGGTGTTGTGCTCTTGATTCCAGGTTGCATTCCCACTGCAATGACCCCTCCCTGGATGACCCAATCCCTCAGGAATACGCCCTTTACTTGTGCCCCACGGGCCGCCTGCACAGCCGCCTGCAGGACTTCTGGCAGGAGAGCAAGCGCCAGTGCGGGAGGAACAGAGCCCACGAGGTTTTCCCCCACGTCACCCTCTGTGACTTCTTCACGGTGAGGCAAGGGGAGTGCAAGGGTCTGTCCTGGGGTGACTCATTTCCAGTCAGGCTCACATCAGCTTCCACTAAAGTAAAGTCCTGTGATCCCCCTGTCACACCAGCAATAGAAACAGATTCTGCCCCTACATGTCTTGATGGGATTAGCGTGCACTGTGCACCAGTGTCAACCAAGGCCTCATATTTTCGTGGTTCTGATGTGCCAGGCCAACGAATCCACACAGTCCAAAAGACACGGTTTTCCCTAGCCTCTACCTGGCTAGAGGCAGGGCCCCTCTAAGCTTGGTTATCATCATACTTGTCAGTTTGACTACAGGCTACTGGAGCCGCTTTCTTTTTGGTGGAGTATTCCCCCTGAGTCTTGCTGTCTTTCAGTTCAAGCATCTGTTTTGCCAGAGCAGCAGTCTCTTGCTCTCAAAGCCAGTCTTAAAGGTGCAGAACTTAATATATAACGTAAACCAGATGACTGGGGATACCAGTATCATAAAGTCACCCCAGGACAGGGTCCCATTTCAGCTGGGTGATATTTGGTGAAACTGGGCCATCTGCTGTTGTCTGACACCAGAACTTGCTGGCGGTCAAATGACACAACCCAGGTCAATGCACGCTGATTAATGTCTGAGTGGTGACAGTTAATGTTTGAGGGGGATGTTTTGGGGTAGCTGATCCATCTAGAGCAGCCCTGTGCGGTCCAGCTGCTGTCAGGCTTCCATGTGTCCACTGCTGCTTGGATTTAGGATGATAAACCTTCCCAGCCATCAGCCAGTTGTGCAGCAGGGACAGTGTTACCAAGGGATGCAGGCAGCTTTGGTGCAAGCCTGTGGGAATCTCAGGAAAAGCTCTGCCTTCCCTAGAGAACCCCATCAGCAGGTCTCTGCTGTGGTGGCATGTCCCACATTTTACTCTTTTTATTGGATCTGAAGATTTTGTGAAATCTTTTGTGAAGTCCAGCACTTGACTGGTCTGGAAAAACTCTGGAGCCTCCTGGAATCCAATTTTAGCATGTTGATGGTGCAGCACACAGACATCAGCTGCATTTGGGATGTGCTAAAACAGGCTTGGGCTAGAGCAGCTGGACAAAAATTGCTTTGTTCATCATACTTCTATATTAAACCATTAAGTGTTCCTTCCCCCTAAGGGTGGGTCATCACAACCATGTCAAAAAGCAGGGACAGTGAAAATAAGAGTATTTTGTTGCAAAATACTGAGTGGTTGGTTCTCTGTCACCATTAAACACAATTATACAGAACAAAACTCATTAATTAATTATGAATGCCATGCTCTTGGGAGGCATCAAGTTTAAAGGCCTGTCTGGAAGAGATGACTGCATTGCAGCCCTCACCTTGCACATCTCAGTAAAAGACTGTAAATTAACAATAATACAAATTCCTACTTAAAATCAAAGAGCGAAATCAGGATCCCTGTCTTATTTCAGACTGGTTACTGCACACCTGGCAGATGGTAAAATATTTTGGCTTTTTCCTACCCAGGCTAGATAGACCTTGGGTTGAAGGCTCCATCTCCTGTTACGGAACCAGGACTGTGCTGATCCAGCTGCCAAATACTGCTGGGTTTAATGCCAGGAATTTCAGGCAAATTCCTAGGTATTTTGTGTTTCTCAGGAAGTTTATAGCCCCACAGTTTTCTGGCAGTGCTGTGTGACAGAGGCTACAACACTGGCTGTGAGCTGCTGGGTAAAGGCTGCTCCTCTGTTTTCTTTCAGTGTGAAGACCAGAAAGTGGAATTACTGTATGACATCTTAAAGCAAGTTGGTGACAGCTTTTCCCAGAGCTTTCCACCATCCATTTCCCTAACACTACATGCATCTCCCAGCTACCTTGGCTTCTTCATTGATGACATCCAGGGAAATGTCCTCAAAGAGTTTGCTGTGGCATTCTCATCAGAGGCTTCAGCCCTGGCAGGTAGGACCAACACCAGAGGGAAAACGAGTGGGTTGTAGCACAAATGCATAGCCACAGTACTGAAAACATTCCCTGTGTCTCCAGGGGAGCTCAGATGATGTTTTCCTGCCAGCAGCCAGCCTTTTCTCCTACAGATTTGCTAGCAGAGTAGCCAGAGGAATGTGTTTTAGTCTTTGAAGACACAGCACTTTTTGCCTAGAAGCTGAAATGATCCCGTGTACAACTTGGCAGGTGATTGCTCAGGGATCACTCCCCACGTCTCCACCCTCATGGTACTGTGGCCCAGCTTGAAGGCCTGGCTGCATCCCTAGGAATATTGCCTAATACCTTTTCCAAGGGAAACTGCATCACCAGTGGAGACTGGAGGGGCACAGCCCCACCGCTGCTTTGTCTGGGAGAAAGGCGTTCAGTACATCTCAGGCTGGGAGAGGAATCAAACCATGATCATTTCCTCACGGGTGAAGCCAGGAAGCAAACCCAGTCCACATTTGTGAATGATTTTGGCATGATTAAAACCATGACACCCTTCAAAACCATTACTCAGTCATCTACTCTACCACTAGTTACTATGATAGTTCCTGCATCATGCAAATCGTGTAGGATAAACCAAGAGGAGCTTTAAACGACCTTTGTTTGTGTTGTGATGTGATTGTTTCATCCCTAGACTGCCACGTGAAGCCCTCCTTGAAGCAGTTCCACCTTACCTTGGCCCACAGGTTTTATCCTCACCATCAGAAGACTTTGGAAGAATTGGCCAAATGCATTAACCCAGGGGAGCCTTGCCAGTGGGTGGCTGCTCTCTATTCACGGGACATGCGTTTTGTGCATTACCAGGTACTGGAATCAGATTTATTTCATTTCCTGAGCCTTTAATTTTCTTTGCTACAGTCAATTTGCCTTTTCCAGCTTTAAGAAAAATCTCTGTCTGCTCAGCACAGTGTTTCAAAGTGCATGGTTGTTTCCAGCACCATTTTCTCCTAAATCAGTAGATTATACCTTTATTTTGGTAGATTGCTTGTCCTGCATGTCTCAAAATCTAATTCCAAACCCCAGCAGAAGAAACCTAATATTACCATGACATGAGAAAATAAGAGGCAGGAAATCATGATCCTTCAATATTTTCTAGGATTTTTCAGTTTACAGTTTTGCAGCAAAATTCCCTTCAGCAAAATTAGTTTTCTTGATTGTTCCTGCCATGATGAAAACTGCAGCAGTGAGCAGGGATCAGTTCTCACTGCTAATTTTCTGCTTAGCAAACTCTTAGTTGAAGCCAGTCGACGTTCATTCAGTTCTCATTTCCAAATTTAAATTATGGATTGTTCAACAGCTTTTTGTCAGACCAGTAAATCACTTTGTCTCAAGTCTCATGTTGGATTTTAGTCACACTCAGGAGAGCTGCGAGCAATCACAAAAATAGGTCAGATCTATGTTCACTTTCAAATACATCTGTACCAGTTACAGAGGGGAAAGAAGTATTTTTGTGAAAACCAAGTGCCTGCTTTGACACATATTGTAAGTGTGGTAGTGTCCTTTTCCTCTGCCAAAATGCTGCTAAGGAGCAGGCTGCAGAGTGGAAAACAGAACCGGTTCAGTGTCCAGGAGAGGCAAACAAGCATCCCCTGAGCAGCACAGGAACATCCTGACCCTGCTGTGTGTCCCCCCAGAGGCTGAGGGCCCTCTTCCAGTACAAGCCCCAGAACATTGACGAGCTCCTGATCAACGCTGGGGATTTGATCTACGTGGACCCACGGCAGCAGAGCGACGCGAGCGAGGGCTGGGTGATCGGCACCTCGCACCGCACCGGCTGCAGGGGCTTCCTCCCAGAGAACTACACCGAGAAAGCCCACGAGTCAGACACCTGGGTCAAGCACAGGTAACCTGGTGTTTCATGGGCCTTGCTTTCCTGCTCAGGAGCTGTGGCAGTTCCTCCTTGCCGGGAGCTGTGGGCAGAGGGGGAATCCTGAAGGTCTGGGTGGGATGCTGAGATGTCTTCTGAGAGAAAAGAGACAGGACATGTACCTGCAGACACCCAGAGTTCCTAAGTCCAGGTGCTCGAGGGATGACCCCTGTGCACTCTTGAGGAACCTGAATGCCCTAATGAATTTTGAAAGAGCAGATTCTGCCAGGGCAGGCTCAGCCTTCAGCCTGGCTCTCTGGTCTCTTCTTCTTTTCTCATTTCAAGGGCTTGCAAAGTTAGCTTGAAATGAAACCACACAATGGTTGCTCCACCACCTTGGCACCACCCTTATCTTGTTGATGTGCTGTGCATCAGAAGGCACCTGTCTGGCTTCCTGCACTTCATTCTGCAGCTGACATTCTGCAGCACAGCTGATGCTACTTGTAGATTAGAGCTGATTTTTCTAAGCTGGGAAGTTTTGGTGCACTTCTTGATGTCTCAGAGAAAAGGAGGAGGCCACCAGATAGTATTTCCTGCTTGAAGGTCCCACCTTAGCAGGGTTACACTCAATATACACCATCAATTCCTAATATTTTAACCTCATTTTTTATGGTGCATATTCCAAATGAACAGCTGAGTGATGAGGTAGATTGCAAGTGTGCAAAAAGTATTGAATGGAACACAAATCCTGACTTGCTGATCCTGTAAACAGTATCATGACTCAAAAGTCTCTTCTATTTGTGTGTGTGCCTGTATATTTGTGTGTGTGTGCCTGTATATTTGTGTGTGTGTGTGCTGCTTCTGCTTTTTCTACAGGGAATATGTTTTTAACACAGCTTTGAGACCCTTCACCAAAGCTGGAAAGGAACCCAATGTAAAGCTGAATGGGGAAGCCCAAAATCTCAGCATGTCAAGGAGTGTAACCAATGTTCTTTCTCTTCAGGTAATTGTTTTTTCCATTTCTTATCTTTGCCACATGCTTTGGCAGATATGCTATTAATTAATGGCATTTAGTAAATTTAGTGTTCTTCATTTTCCTCCCTCATGTTTTCATAGTTTTGTTGTACATTTATACATACCATTTTATTTATTATGTTGTATGTTTATTTTTACATACAAGCTCATACTGTATTGTATAATATCCGATTTTTTTGTAATGTATATGATGCATATCACTCTTGTCTTTCATTAATCTTTCCCTGTTCCTGTCGTAAGAGCAAAACACATGAGTTCTTTGCTCAGGTTTCTCTGAGCACAGCCTCAGTGGGTATGGAGACAAGTCTGACAGGTGAGACACAGGCACAGCCTGCCCTGACTTCCACATGGCTTCAGGCAGAGGAACTAAATCAGAATTAGGCTCACTGTTCATGGCTGATCTTATGTCCAGTTTCTGTGGATGTTGTCTTTGAGGTTTCCATCGCCCCAGATCACATTTAAATGTTCTATTTTCTTCTTTATTTTTAGATATGTAGCTCATGCAGATAACTGCACAGAACAGCTAGCTGGAGTGGTTAACAGCACTGGTAGGATCTCATTTTTCACCCAGGTTCAAAATCAACAGGTATCAATTTTTCCTGTGTCCACTGGTCTTCTGGTAGGAAGAGCAAAACAAATAAGGACTCTGATTTTTTCCTACAGCACATTTGTACTAACATTGCCTTTTTGGCTCTGTCAGAGATGCCAAAATGCACTTTCAGCACAGACATGCCTCAGAAACCCCTTTAGCTTTCTGGCCCCCACTGCCTTTCTTCTTGCTGTGCTGGGCAATAACCCTGGGCTGGTTTGTGCTAACATCAGAGAAACTGAGGGCACCTTGAGGGAACTTCCATCCTGGGGCCTCCAGGACACCATGTATATGACTGTAAGAACTTTCTGAACAAGTCACACATCCTTCCCCTGGCTCTTGGCCTCTCTTATCCAGGTCAGATCTGGGGCAGAGCCAAGGCTTGGCCTGAGACACAAGTTTTGCAAATGGGCACATCTCCAGTCTAGAGTCTTCCTGGCCTCTGTGCTCCTCTCAAGCAGAAGAGGAAGACCACAAGACCTTGGGTTTATACTCTGATCTTGTGGCAGTTGATGGGTGTTTCATGGCAGAAGTGCAAGTATTTCACAGAATGCATGAATATCAACCTCAAACCACTTGTTAAGAGTTCCCTCCTCTGTTGCTGAAGATGCAGAGCACTTCACTCCGTGCTGCAGCAGTAACGCTCTTTTAAAGTTTTAAAACCTTTGACCTGTTTCTCCTTATCTTCTTCTCATTTGTATTTAATGTGCATTGTATACTAACCCCAAATTACTTCAAGCTTATTTGTAATCCCATGCAGTCTAAGTGAAAAACAGTGGTCTTGTAGGAGATCTGGGTACACTGTTGATTTGGCCACACTGTTATGAAAATGTAGAAGTAGTATTTTCACTTGGAAAAGAAAGAAAATCTTTGCATTAGTCCTGGTGTAGAAAAGGGTATTACCAGTCATAGTTTTCTTGTTTTTGTTTGTATCAAACATATGATATAAATTAAAGTTATGATTCCTTCCCATACTGAGATTAAAAGATCTGTCACCAGCAGTGTCTTTCACTAGTGCTAAAACAGAAATAGAAGCTGCAGCCCATGAGGGTCAGGGATGTGACCTCTGACAGGACAAGAGGAAGTGGCCTTAAATCACGCCAAGGGATGCTCAGGCTGGATACCAGGAAGAATTTTTCCACTGAAAGGATGGTCAAGCATTGAACAGACTTCCCAGGGAGGTGTTGAGTCACCAAACCTGGAAGTGTACCAGAAACAACTGGATGTGGCACTCGGTGCTGTGGCTGAGGTGACAAACGTGCTGATCAGCCAAAGGTTGGACTCAGTAATCCCAAAGTGATCCTTAATGATTTTATGATTCTCTTTCATTTGTTTTTAGTGGAGAGCCAGTCAGGTTTATCACTGTCCTAAGGACAGGTGTCTGTTACAGTGTCTCTTCTCCAGGAATCCAGACTTTCCCTGCAGGTTATAGATAACTTCCTTATGAAACTCCCTTTTCCCTGCTGTCTCAGAACGCCGCCCTGCGGAGAGCGGTGCTGGTGATGCGCCACGGGGAAAGAGTGGATCAGGTCTTTGGCAAATCTTGGCTTCAGCAGTGCCTGACTGCAGATGGTGAGTAAGGTAATGGGAGGATCTTCAAAAACCAGCCCCAAACCAAATCAACCCCAGTAATGGTAGAAGAGGTTTAGTCTTTGTGTAAATGTCAACACTGGCACGAAGGAATGATAACAGCGCAAGTCAGGCACTGCTTTGACCTGCACCTAACCAGGTCACAATGTCCTTAAATCCTTCATGTTTATGGTCACTAAATTCTGCAGGTAAACCAAGCTCTTGTGTCTCAGTGGTACGTGAACAAATGACAGGAGCACACTTGTCACCTCTCACTATGCGAGGGGATGGTTGTCAGACCCCTCCACCTTTCTGTGCCTGAGTCAGAATCACAGGCTGTTGATCAGTCACACTCCATCAGTAGTCTGGGGAATCTGTGGTGGAAATAAAATGTCAGCACTGACCTAATTTCCTCTCTCTCAAAAAAAAAAGGTGTGTTTTCAGGTGAAGAAAACTGACCCAAAGCAGGGAAATGTGTGTGTCAGGAGGAAGGAGGGGAACAAGAAATTCACAAATTCACAAGTGAGAGCTTTATGCTGAAAGTCTCCCTTTGCTATGCTGGAGAGTCCCCTTATTTAGTGCATGGAATTCACACCAGATAAGGAGAGAGGTACCTTATTGCTGCATGATCCATGCATTGGTTTCATTTTGATTCAGTGGAAATGGGTTTTTTTGGTCATTTTGGCAACTGTAAAAGAGTATAGATAGGGAGTCAATTTTTGTTTCTCCTGAGTCCCACAAAGCCAAATTCTCCTGATTTCCTGTTCTTTCTCTCCTCCTCCCTATTTGCTCCTTCTGAGCTTGAAGGAGAGGGAGCTATTCTGTCAGGACAGATGATTTCCCAAGCCAGTGTTGTACCCTTAAAACATGACCCCTTTAAGGTAATAGCACTGTCTGGTTTTCATCAGTGAGACACTGACTGTAAAACAAACATAACACAGCTGCTTGTGCCTCCCTTGTGCCACAGCAAAACCTCCTGCCTTGTTTCAGGGAAATACTACAGAGCAGATCTGAACTTCCCCTCCTCCCTGCCGAGGCAGAAAGACAGCATGAAGCAGTTTGAATGTGATCCTCCATTATCTTGCTGTGGCATTTTCCAGTCAAGGCTTATAGGTAAGCTGGATATTATCCTCCTGCAAATGGAAGGGTTTGGGAAGCAGGCTGTCATCACCTGCCAAAGCTCATGCTGGCTTTGCAGCAGAACAATTTCCTATCAGCACTCACTGTGGCCACAGTTCTCTGTGGGCAACCACTGCAAGATCTTCTTAAATTGTAAAATAGAGAAAACACAGCTGGTTATTTGTCTTTGAGACCCCCCCTCTGACAACTCCTGGCAGAGAAAATCAGAAGGAAGAAGCCAGAACACTACCTGTGCTCTGCTGTTTGTCTGCAAGGGATTAATGTCTTATGCAGCTGTCCCTGAGTGGGCAGTGAGGAGTGAAGGGGCTGGCCAGAGGAAGCAGCTCCATGGTCAGCAGTGTGGTCACCTCCCTGCAGGAGGATGGGTGGTGTGGGTGACTCAATCCACTCACCAGTTGGAGTTGTTTGTGCTCCCTGGGCGAGATGCACGACTGTGACAGTGCTGGTCTGCTGCAAATGTTTGTCTCTGATGGCTCAGATATATGGAGATAGCCAAATGCCTAACTGCTGTTTGCAGGTTTGGGGTGAATCTTCTGTAATTATCTTTCCAACACTCATTTTAGAGTTGATGTTTCCACCAGAATGAGCTTTCTAATGAGCTCAATCAGCAGATAGTGGGATGAAAAATGAATAGAAAGGGACTGTCAGTGTATCCCGTGTTGATGAAATTGCAAAGCTCTGAGCTGTTTTTTTGCAGAAAGTGGTTTGTAGTCATTTCTCATCTGTCACACTTTGCTGTTGCCATCCAGGGGAAGCTCTGCTGGACCAGGAGGTGACAGTCAGCTACGTGTACTCGTCCCCTGCCCTGTGCTGCGTGCAGACAGCTCAGCACATACTGCAGGGTAAGGCAGCAAAACCTGCCAGGTGCTTCTGCCACACTGGAAACATCTTCACCAAACTTCTGTGAAGTCTCTGACACGAGCAATTAGGAAGATGTACGACTCTGTGGTTATTTGTGGTTTTCTTTAGGCAGGGAAGGCGAGGTGGTTGTGACTAGGTGGTAATGCAGGCAGCAAACAAACCTGCTGGTGTGTGCACGTTCTGTGGGATGTATCACAGTAACTCTGGTCCTTCCTAGTTAGAACAGAATAGAATTTTATATGAAACAGAGGTGTTTCTTATCTGCTTGAATTCAACATTAGTAGCTTTTCATCAAATCACCACTGCCACCTCTTCCAGAAAATATTTTGACCCAAATATCAGATGTTTCCAGAGCTCTGAAGGATCTGAATGTGAATCAGGGAAGACTGCTTCCATGCTTTCTTTTGCAAGCCAAACCATTTTTTAATCCTTCATATTGCATAACATCTTTCCCTTCCTTTCCTCTCCCTCTCTTCTTTTTTCATCTCCTGT
Source organism: Parus major (assembly GCF_001522545.3). Taxonomy (NCBI): domain Eukaryota; kingdom Metazoa; phylum Chordata; class Aves; order Passeriformes; family Paridae; genus Parus; species Parus major. The sequence goes on from NC_031768.1 coordinate 4,749,573, forward strand.
TCCTTTCAACAAGTTCACAGCTCAGTACCATGTTTACATCAGAAAACATTCATTGCTCCATAGTAACCCCCCTTGAGAATACTCAAAAAGTAACATTTCTTTTCTCAAGACAGTTCCATTTCTAATACTGGACAATTTGGACAATTTACTGCCCCACTGAGGAACACTGAGCAAAATGTTATAAAAAAAACGGTAAAAACATTTCCTTTCTGAAGTTTATTCAGATTGCAACATTGCAAAACTGAGATTTTCCCTTCTAACAGAGCATCACAAGAGAGCTTCAAAAATCATGATTATGATAATGATGATAATAATTTGTAGTCCCTTTATGTTATTTAGATAAGAATGTAATGGTGGTTTCCTTTAATCAATTGGTTGATAATAAATAATTTGTTTTCATTAATGGAAGTACAACAGCAAACAAGGCAGACTGTATATAGCACTTTGAGTGTACTTTTTTGTAAGATATAGTTCTTGTTCTTACAGGGCTTAAATTAAATCAAAAAGTCAAAATCAGGGTGGAACCAGGACTGTTTGAATGGACCAAGTGGGAAGCAAGCAGAGCAATCCCTAACTTCATGACTGTGGCAGAACTGGTGGAGGCATCTTATGACATAGATACAAGTTACAGGTAACTGCTCTGTGTCTGGCTGATGAAGCTGTGGGGATTTTCCCTGAGGTATCTTGGCCTTTTATGTGTCATAAATCATTACAAACACTGCAAAGATTGGGTGATTCAGATCAAATTCAGATCAAAATAGGATACAAAAATAAGATATGCTGTCACCAGCACATGGGTTCACTAGCACAAATGTTTTGTGCATGGGACCAGCCCTTCTCTGGTGCTGCCTTGACATTGCTTTTACCTTTTCGTGTGCAAAACACTTTAGAAATGGGAAGAATAACCTGATTTCCAGTGACAAAGAAATGTGATGTTATGTAAGGTCAGTCAGCCCTTGGCAGAGCAGCAGCAAGAGGTTTTTGGGGACAGGCAAGATAAGAGCCTTTCACTTTAATTGATGCTTCTGGCACCGTTTTAAGTTGCTCAAAGATTAATACTGTGCTCAGCAAGGGCTTTTTGGAGCCCTCATAACTTGGTGGGGTGAGGGTCGATGCCTTTTCTGAGCACTTGCAAACCACAGCCTGGCAGGAAATGATAAACCTCCAATTCAATCTAGCTCCTCATCTCGTTCACAAACCAGGCTGCTCGCTGTTTGCAGTGCACAGCCAGATCCAGGAAATTACTCAGCTGTCTCTGGGATTTCCCATGTATTCAAGAAAGGGGGAAAGGAAACATCTCATGTCTTAATGCATTCCTTACAGCCAAGGATGTATCTTTGTTTGAGAGTGCATAAAGACTCCAAAATCCTTCTCTTTTTTTGGAGCACAGGTATTTCTGGTGTTTTTTTCACTAGCAGACTGTATTCTCTAGGGGTTTTTTGGTACAAAATCATTTGCCTCAAAAGAAACTCTGCAAATACACCACAGTGGGAGGTTCAGAGGGGAATCTCTAGGGCAATGTTAACTACAGTGTTTAGGCCCCTCACAGCTCACTCAGATTCAGGCAAAAACAGGGTGGTGAACTATAAACTTGCACATAGAATGCCAGTTTCTTCCCATCACATGCAGGGTTAAAAAAATCCTTGTGTGCCAGGTGTTATGAATGAGTGTTTGAGATCACTTGAAGAACCACCAGCAAAGGGTATCAGTAAAAAACAGATGTAATATTAAACATCAGCACAACCAAATTCACTGTCCATTCATTGTCTCCAGCTGAGCTCATTGGACAGCAGGGTCTGGTTTTACCACATTCAACCACTGCAAATGTTGTCCATCACCCAAGCCCCCCCAGACCTCTGACACTGCCCTGATTCACAGCAGTGTGAAAATCAGGCTCTTATTTTTTGGGGGTGCCTGAAAAGCACTGGTATATAAAAGAAAGAATTCCTGGTCTCAGCATGAGTGATCAGATACTTTGGAATGATGCATTGTGATTATTGCCCCTGGAAACACCTTTTTTTTAACTCTAGCAGTGGAAGTCTTTACTATCCATTTGACCAGCAATGCAGATAAGCCTCATTCAGAGATTTTTATTTTAGATTTTTATTAACTGGGTTTTTTTGAGGAGATTAATGCTGAGGTACCAAATCTTGCAAGCATTCACATCATGAGTGTCTCTCCTTTGTTTGAACTCAGGACTGGAAAACCCAGACAGTTCTGTAGCCCATGTCTGGGCAGTGGTCCTTGCTGGCAGAATTGCTCAAAGCTTTTCTTAAGCATAAATCCTGCTTTAAATAATCTCCACTGTAAACTACAAGTTTTACTGAAGCCTGGTTTTCCCTCCATCTGGTGCTTTATGAGCTATGAGGAGACTTAGCCGTGAGATTTAATGGAAATTACTCAGAGAGAAGCTAATGCTTCAGACAAGCAGAGGTAACAGTGTGTCAGCCAAGTCAGTGGATAAACCTTTTAACTAAGTGCCTTTTCTCTGGTGTAGTCATTCAATGCTGCTAAGAGTGTGTTCATCTAGATTAACATATATCTGTAATTTTATTGTCAGGGGTAACTTCCCACTCTCTTCTCTGGTGCCATCAGAAAGTTATGAAGACTATGTCAGCAGAAGCTCTGCGGTTATAAAACAGATCATCAGTGACTGCCCCAGCAAAGGTAGAGGTTTCAGGTCTTTGAATATTCTGTCAGACACTTGCAGTAACAGGAGCTGGCAGAGATTTGCCAACAGAAACACATTTAATGTGAGCTGTTGGCATTGCAAAGAGCTCACGGTAGACTCAGTGCCTGTCCTGGGCTACACTGAAATAACATACATGCAATTTATGGGATAGAAATGGACAAAGTAAAATAAAACTGAGATGGTAGAGTATTAAATTGCAGAAGTACATGCTTTTCTTGGTCTTTTTACATCAGGATGTAGCTCAGCAAAAGATAATACACTTTTCTAGAAAGTTCTTTTCTCCTTGTAAATGCCTTCTGTCAGTAGCTGGCATGCTCAACACACCAGGTATTTTCTGCCCATCACAACATGCTCTGCTGCATTATTGAAAAGGTCTGCAAAGGTGAACATCCCCAAAGCCACCTCATCCCCATCTGCTGATGGGGAACATGGCAGTGCTGCAGCTCCTTTACCACAGTTCTTTGCTTTTCCTGCTGTGCCAGGCATCATCCTCATGGTGGGCCACGGCTCCTCCTTGGCATCTCTAACCCGAGCGCTCACAGGGCTCCCCAGCAGAGACAGCAGAGACTTTGCCCAGATGCTGAGGAAGGTAAGAGGATTTTGTTTCATCAGGAAGCCTTTGGGTTGTCTCATTATGTTTTTAATAAGGATACTGTTTATGCATCAAGAGGTGTGTAACAGCATGCCAACATCAGTGACATCAGCTCTCTCGTTCCAAATGCAATCTCACACACTTTTAGCAAAGCACTGGAGGTAAAGAGAAGGATTTTATTCTGGGAGCTTTAAATGTGACTGGCAGCTGAGTCTTTGGAGAAGATTTTCATGTGGAAAGTCAATGCCACATAACACCTACAGACAAGAGGCACATTTTGAAACCTCTCCACTTGGAACTGGTCTCCTTCCTTTTAAAGTGGAAAAAGAGAGCTTTGGGGTGACCTAATTGCAGCCTAATTTATAAGGGAGCCTATAAGAAAGATGGAGAGAAACTTTACAAGAGCTTGGAGTTACAGGACGGGGAAATGGCTTCAAACTGACAGGGAGCAGGTTTAGAGTGGATACCAGGAAGAAATTCTTTATTGTGGGGGAGGGTGAGGCACAGGAACAGGTTGGCCAGGTATGAATGTGGAGTGATAACACAAGTTCAGCTTTCACCTCTCGAGCTTCCAGCCTGGTTTTAGTTCACTTCAACAGTGACAGAATATCAGGGGCTGCTCTTTTCCTGTAGCAAAGCTTCTGTTCATGTCAAAGCAATGACCCTGCTGGTAACTTCCTTCCCAGATCCCTTCCCTGGGCATGTGTTTCTGCGAAGAACAGAAAGAGCAGAACAAATGGAAGATGGCCAACCCACCAGTGAAGACATTAACTCATGGAGCAAATGCAGCATTTAACTGGAGAAATACTGTCATGGAAGATTAAAAGGTCATCACTGCCTTTGCAGTTGTCAAAAAGGAGCCAAAGGCAGGTTATGGTTCATCACAGGGCAGTGATTCATCCAGAAGACACACAGAGGGTGGGAAATGCCCTCTCTGAGTTGTCAAAACACAGAAAAACACTTCCCAAGTTTGGTGCCTGGATTTTGTTTTTATTTTGGTGACTGCGAAGAATGAACTCATGAAACAGAATTGAAGTGAGAAGTAACACTTCTGGTGGTGGTGAGGAAAGTACCTTTTAACTTTGCCTGAGTGTACAAATGTTCAATAAATAGGGATATAACTACCTGATATTCCACTCCAAGAGGCACTGCAGTTAAACAACGTCCTGTTATTGAGACCAAACTACATCCAGCAAGAATTCCCTTTTTGTTTTTTTCTCTTCTTCAGTCACTTGGATATTTTCAGACAACAGAAAAGCTGGGACTGAAAAAAAGTCAACTCCTACCCAAAGAGGGGACCAGCTCTTGCTAAAGCCACTGTGTTTCCTGTTCACTCCATCAGTTCTGTGAGAGCAAATACCACACTGACTCTGTGTTTACCTCTTCTACAAAGGGAGTCCATTTTCTGTCACACAAGCTCCTCTTCCAGCAGTTCTCCAGCGATGCATATTGCTGAAGGGTCTAAAGTATTCCTTTTTGAAGGGAAATCAACTGATTGTTGTTTCTGGGACAAAGAAAGATGCCCTGTGTTACTGTACTGGTGACAAAACTGACATGAGCAACTTTAACCCTGAACCCTTCCAGAGATGGCACTTGCCCCACAACAGCTTTGCTTTGTGCTGGTTTGTGCCAAATTTGTTAATGGTGACCTGAAAGGTTTCTGCAGCTCCTCTCTAGGCAGTGTGTTTAATTAAGGGAACTTAATTAAGCAGCCCTGAAATTTTATGCACAAACAGGAACATGCCTTTCCACTGTGTGTTTTTTCTCCTGCTTTTCCTTTCTGGTTATCAGATAACTTCTTCCAGGAAAGTACAATGTTTCTTTCAATGAAAGGAAAAATGAAAATGTTTCTCTCAGAGCATGACTAAAAATGTTTTCATTTTCACTCCTCACTACCTGCTCCTATGTGACATCTGCCTGCATGCCATTAGCCATCAGGGCATGCAGAAGAGCCCATCCAACATTCTGGCTTTGGGGCTGAGAAGTGTCTGACAGGCACCTTTAGCTGTGAATGTAGAGATTTTGTTATCTCAGCTGTGCAGCTGCAGTGATTCATTCTGACTTTCCAGCTCTGGTGGAGTTGCTTGAGCTCTCAGTTTTCTGACAGTGCTGCAATTTTACTGTGAAAGTCAAATATCCCAGGGCCAAGACAGGAGCTCTTTAATGACCAAGGGCACAGGACTCGAGCTCAGGAGACAGGTGGCTACAGCTGCAGTCTCAGAAAAAGAGAAAAACACCAAATGTCACCACAACCTTTTCGTAATCAGGGGAAGCAGGATGCCACTGCAGTGCTGAGAGGATTGTGGCTTGGTTGCTTTTCCACATCTCAGCCCAGCACACACTGCTGTCAGCCAAGGGAGGCAGGTGTGCTGAGGGATGATTTTGCTCTGAGCTCTGAAGACAGTGGCCAGGCTCCTCTGTGGTCAGCAGGGAGGACAGTGACTCACAGGTCTGGCTGAGAAAGGGCTCTATGGTACAAGAAAATCAGCAAAGCCACTTACAAGATTGGTAATTTCTAATTAAATAGTAATATTAAATTTCATTACAAATTTTCTTCTACCTTTCTGGAGATAACATGGGATTTTTTTCCATAATGCTCTTATGCATTAATCCTAGATTGGGTCTGCAAACCCCAGTTTGGTTTAAGAATCTGTGTCTTCCTTTAAAATACCAAAATAAAATACCAAGTGAGATCTCTCCCTTCACCCAGTGGCATCAGATGTATTGTCAGGGTGAGTCTGTTGTGAAAAATAACCTGTAAGAACAGCTCCATCTCATTTCTCTAACAGCATCGTTTCCTTTCTTTAAGGAAAAGAGCTTTCCTGTGCTGCTGTGCCACTGTGTATAACATAACAATGAAATAGTTCTTTTTGCTTTTCAGTCTTTCTGGTCTGCAGAATAATGTTTCTGAAATGGCAGTCTAATCCTGTTATTGTCCATCCAGCTCCTATCCTGAACGAGTGTGTGCAGCTCCCTAATGGCAGGTGACAGGAGGGGAGAACATGATGGCTGGGGAAAGTGTCTGTCTGTCTGTCTCTTGTAGAGGATGGATTTTACTGCTCCACCCAATCTTGGCATCTATTCAGATGCCCACAGTCCATGGACAACACTATTGACAAGTTAAATATACTCAACAGGCAGATTCCTAAAACACTCAAACCAAAATCCCACTGTGCTCTTCTTTTATTCTCAATAAAAAGGAATTATTCTCACTCCAAGGAATTTTACTTCAGTTAAAGCAATGAATTAAACTTCAGGGCATGTTGAAAAAAGAGTTTGGGAACTTCTCTTTTGTGGTGGTTTCTAATCCAGACATCACAGTGCTAAGGAAGTGAGGACAAATGCTTAGTCACAAAATACTGTATTAAAGTTATAAAGTCTTCTCCATGTCTGCTGTTTGATCCAATTGAACAGAAAGAACATGAATAGAAGGAACAGGCAGCACAGTCAGGAATCCATTGAAACTCTCTCAGTCTTAATAATAGAAGGCAAGGACAAGCTCTTCTATTCACAAGGACCCTGATTTTGGCTTTCTGGGGACCCCATGAGTACAGCTTCAGCTCTGAACACTTTTTAAGATCAGAGCTGAAATTATGTCTTTAACATACAAGGTTTCTTGGTTGTACAATCTGGTGCTTGGGGGAGAGAGAGAATTCCTAATGTGGTGTGTACACAGCATGAGACTAATCACTAAACACCTGTGAAATGAAGAAAATGTCCTTGGAGTCTTCCAAGTTATTTTTGTGGTAAGCAAAAGAAATAGGAAATTATTTTCCAGTTTCTTGTTTTGGTTTCTTTGGGTTTTTTCAGTTTTGGGGTTTTTTTGTTGTTTTGGTTTTTGGTTTTTTGTTGTTGTTTTTTGGTTGTTGGTTGGCTTTTTTTATGCAACTTCTAAAATTATTTGTTGCTTTACTCCATTACAGTTTTCTTTCACTGGATCCATTTCATGACAAACTTATGGACTTCAATAGATGCTTTTAATGCTGCCCTGAAAATCTGAATGTTTTCCTTGTATCTTAAAATGTGAGAGCATAAATTCTTTTGATGAAGACCTGCAGTGAAACTAATTTATGGTGATGTGACCCCCTGTGAGAAAACCTCAGATTTCTATGGCTAAATAAGGTCTGGTGTGATTGAGAGAAGAGGAGGAAGAGCAGCAATTTTTATAAAAATAATACTTCTTTCATACACTTTGAAAGTAAATTAACATCAAATATTATTTTGTTTGGGACTATTTTTAGGCAGAAGAGCTTGGACAGACAGTTGAGACAAATTCTTCTGAAAAGTGAGATAAAAAATGGTATTAATGTTCTGATCCTGATTTTTCCAAAGTTTTTCTCCTTACATCAGCATTAATATTAGTGCAAGGAATATGCACAGTTCTGCTGACTCAGAGATGTAGATATTTCTATTTTTGCACCTTTTTAAGTCACATGTGAGGAATAAAACAGTTGAGTGGATTTTTTTTCTTCTCCAACAAAAACACCGGGGAGGTCTCCAAAAGGAACAAGTCCTGTTCTCCGGAGCAACCTGTAACACATTCAAGATTTCTTGATGTTCTCAGCTTTCCTCGATTCCATTCCAGGCAGGAGGCTTCTTATTTTTTTCAGGAATACCACTGGAGGTCACTCACGTACTAACAAACAGTGCTGCAAGGGGAAAAAGTCATTTAAACTATCCAAGAATGAACTCAGCTTGACTTGAAGATGATGTTAAAATGGAAACAAGTTTGGAATTATGTTGTGCAGATAATCCTCGAGTTATTACAGTAGGTTATAATAAAAGTAGCAAATAAACGAATTATCTGAATTTTCTTATAGAAAGACTAAACCCCCACACACACACATTAGCAGACCAAGTTAGCTTTTGATCTAGCTACAGTAATTATGAAAATGAGCACAACTCTTCGTCAAAAAAAGCAAAAATAGGAAAAGAGAATTCATCTAAAAATGCTCACTGGGGTAACATCAGTGTGACAAGAAAATGCAAACAAAATGTAAGATAGGAGAGGAAAGATTGCATAAGAATTTTCTCATGATGATATTTCTGGTAGCAAAAAAAATTGCAAGGAAGAAGTAATAAACTTTATTTATTTCATATGACTGGTTTCCCTATCTCCATTTTCTCTTAATCCATTTTTATCACTAACTTTCAAATTTTCAGGTACATTTTTGCTGGAAATCTGAGTTGGAGAGAAATGGAAATGGTTAAAATGTTTTTCCTCTTTCTGATAAACTAAAAATTTCATATTGATTTATTGCTCTAAGGTGAAGAACTAAGAAATGTAAGTCCCAATCTGGTTGTTTTACTTCAAAAGCAAACTGCTACTGGCTGGCAACCCTCTACCTTAGGCTCCAGGCCCATTAATATTCATACCAAAATTCCCACAGTATGAGAGAGCCAATTAAAACCAGACAGATATGCATAATAATTAAGGTATTGCTTACAAATTATCAGGGAAAAAAAGTTTCAGAGCATCTTTATTCACCTGCAGAAAGACAGAAAATGATCTGTCAGTGCTATTTAGTGCTTGTACAACACTTGTACAGCTCTGCGTTGCTCTATACTTTTAATTTACTTTTTTAATTATACTTTTAATTTACTATTTACTATTTATGTCTTTCCATTTGATTCTGAAAGCTTCTAGGAGGGTTCTGCAGCTGCTGTGTCCTGCCAGCCAACTCCTGATTGTCAGGTTTTTGATTTCAAACTAGCTGATAGGGACTGCTGGACTGGGCTTTGCTTGGTAAGAACACTTCTTCCACTGGGAGAAGGGAGCAGAGCAAGCAGAGTGTTTGGTAATTTGTGTGGGTGCTGGGGAATGGCAGAAACTCTCCTCCAAACAGTGGCAACTGTGCAGCACCAAGGCTGAGGAACCATTGGGCCTGATCTCCAGCACCCTGGAGAAATTTCCCTTGGTCCAGCGCTGGTGACAGCCTAGACAGGGTTTGGGTGGTCCAGGCACTGTGTCCATGGCACTGGTGTGCAGATTACTCCCTTTTAAGGAGGGAAAATGGGATATCAGCTGGATGGAACTCCACAGAGGTGAGAGCCTGGACCTGAGGTGGAGGGATGTTAGGGGTATGCTGGGTGGAGCAGAGGAGGAGAGCACTCTTGAGGGAAGTTGCTGAAGTTCATGATTTCTGACAGCAGCAGCAATGTTCCTTGTCCCTGCTCAGACCTAAGGGCAGTGTGTCAGTGTGCAGGGCTGTGTGTGAGTGTGCAGGACACTGCTGGGAGCTTTGAATGTACTGGAGGTGCAGGAGTGTCCAGAGCTGCTGTTGGTGATGGCACCAGAGAGCCCCTGGGGAAGGATGGAAGGACAAACAAATGAAGCAGAATCACGAGCTTCACAAGTAGAATTTTAATTAACCCCCTAGCAGTCAGGAATTCAGCCTGCGCATCTGAGAGCTTTACAACACAGACTGGAGAATTTCATCACGCTGCAGATATTTACATGGCAATTCCTTCGGTCAGGAGTTCAGGTTTTTGGGTTGTTTCAAAAAGTCAATGACCTCGTAAAGAAAGCAGGAAATGTAAAGGTACTGCTGCCCTGGAAGATTCAACTGTTCCATGTAGCCATATCCTGTAAATGGATGTTGTGTTCATATCAGCAGTTAACTTAAGACTATCCCTCAACAGAGATAGTAGAGGTTCTAATATCATCCAAAATCATCTATCCCAGGAATGGGTGGGAGGATGGCAGGAAGGGAAAGGAGAAAGGGAGGACATTGTGCTGTGTTCTGTAGTGCTGCCTCTCAGGATAACAGCAATAAGGGCAGCCACATCCCACTCCATGGCTAAGCTGGGTCCATGTCTGGTTGTAAACCTGGTTTACCAGTTGGGATTTTTATCTGTAGTAAATCTGACATCCTGAGCCTTTAAAATAATGCATGTTCCAGAAATAACAAAGAGGAAGTATATAGTATCTCCCATATGCTAATTCAGCATGGAATATTGCATCCAAATTGCTTTATCGAAAAGTGACATTTCTTTACTTGAAGTGACTATACTGCTGCACATCTGTTTGAGAACATCGTGCATCATCATTGTGTGACGATGCTCTTGGCCACCCAACCAAGACAGTGACCCAAAAAATGATTCTTTAGGGAACCAGGGTTCACCTCCAAATGAGCCACCCTTGTCCCTGTGGGGGAATTCAGCTTGCCGGGTGTGCACTGGGAACACCACACAGCTGGTCCAAACAGCCCCAGGAGATTCCCCAAACACCTGCAC
>NC_031768.1:4764977-4768519 GCF_001522545.3 Parus major
TTGCGGCTGGAAGGGGCCCTGTGCAGGTGTTACGAGCCCATGAGGGAGAGATGCCTCTGCCTGAATGAAGGTGCAAAGGAGGCCATGTGAGGACAACGTAGGCATTTTATTTAACGTGGATTTTAGGGAGGTAGGGAGGTAGAAAGAAATAGCAAAAAGGTCTGAGAGAGAAAAGGAGAGAGAGAGAGAGAAGAGAAAACAATCAGCTGGAACTAAATGATCTTTAAGGTTTTCCCCTTCATTCTGAGATTCTAGAAGGTGTGGATTTTGATATTATTACTTATTACTACTACAGTTTCATCATCTTCATCTTATTATCTTTATTTACTATTACTAATATTTCTTTTTCTTCATCTTCGTAATTCTTGTTCTTTTCATTGTTTTTCTCTTATTAATTGGTACTAGTATTATTCTAGTATCTAGTATACTAATATTCTAGTATAAGTAATATAAGTAGTATATTCTTCTTATTCTTATTATTCTTAATCTTGTTCTTCTTATAACTCTTATTCAACTTATTACCCTTATTCTTTTTGTTATTCTTATTACTCCTTCTTCCTCTTTATCATCTTTTTCTTTACTACTACAATGATTTCTTGTTCTTTATCTTCTTATTCAACTATTTTTGTTATTCTTTTTCTTCTCATAATTATTATTATTTACTACTAATATTTGTTCATCATCTTATTCCTCTTAATCTCACTCTTATTCATATTCCTATTCTTATTTTTTGCTGGTTTTTTTGTTTGGGATGTTTTTATTGTTTTGTTTTGTTTATTGGGGAAAATTTTGGTAGGTTTTGGTTTTGTTTTTTGGGGTTTCTTTGGGATTTTTGGATTTGGGTTTTTTTCCTTACTGCTACCATTTCTTAAACCAAACTTTCATTGTTTTGGCAGAACAGTTTATGCCGCAGTCCTGCCGAGCCTGGAGGGCCCCGTCGGGGCAAAGGCAGCCCGTGTGACCACTGGAGCCTCTCAAGGCCTAAGGCTCAGCCAGGCCCTTCTCCTGCCAAGGACCTGATGTCGCTGACACCTGGCCATCAAAGGCAGCCCGTGTGACNAAGCCAGCACAGTGACTATCAAAACATTTCACTATTTATACATTTTACCAAATAAAGGCATTCATGTGCATTGGCTACCAGTTACATGGTTCTCTTACTAATTTCACATATTATTTCCTTTTAAAATGATTATAATATTTTTACAATATCATATCTAAATACTTAGATATTACATTCATATATATGCCATATATAAGGTTCTATATCATATATATGCTATATCTTATGATATTCAAAAGATATTTATTATTAATAAATAATATATATTGATATTATAAGTATTTAATTACATATAATTAAATTATCTATTGATATTATAAATATTAAATTACATAATTAAATCTATTGTAAATATTAAATTACATTAAATTTAATTTAAAAATTAAAATATTAAATTACATTACATAAATATAAATATTAAATCTATATTGATATAAATGTTAAATTACAATATATATTGATATTATAAATATAAAATTATATTAATTTGTATGTTATATTAGTATTATGTTTTTGCTATTTACTAAATATTAGTGTAATAATTTTGGTTGTTATTAGCTAATATAATTAACTGTAATTTATAATTAGCTAATATGAATTTCTTAATATTTTATTCTATTGGATATAAGATTCTTTTGCTTCTTGTGCTAACTACTCTTTATTTATGTTCAGTCTTCCTTTTCTTTTGAAGAGTGTCCTTTTTTCTCGCTGGGTTATGGGGTCTCTGGGCCAGAAGCCGGTGGTCGCTGTCTCCTCATGCCAGAAGTGCCTTTTCCCCAGCTGGAGCCGATTTCAGCACAGTTGCTGAGTTGGCTTTATGAGTTTTGTCCTCATCTGGGAAGTTCTGCCAAATGTCCTTGTGGCTGTCACTCGTACGTCCTTGGTGTCCCCTCTGAGCAGGAGCTCCTTGTCCCCAGGCTTTGTGGCCCTGCCCGTGGCTCTGACACCACTGGTGCCTGTCAAGGCCTAAGGCTCAGCCAGGCCCTTCTCCTGCCAAGGACCTGATGTCCCTGACACCTGGCCATCAAAGGCAGCCCGTGTGACAGGGGCAGGCTCCGGGCCAGCCGCCACCTGGGGAGCTGAGGGCTCCAGGGGGCAGCAGGGGCTGTGCGGGGCAGGGCCCTGGCTCTGTGGAACAGCGTCGGGGTCCTGCAGGAGCTGAGGGTACTTGGGGTTGACCCAGATGGTGTGGATGGTGATGCATTCCCTGTCTGTCTGTGACTCCTTTGTGTCACTATCGCCTCTCTCTTGGGACACCTTTGGATATTGTCTCATTTCTCCTTCAGACAGCTCTTGGTCAATGGAGTGTTCCCATTGGGGAAACTTGTTGCCGTTGTTTTCCTCTTGGGACACCTCTTGAATTCCCATGTCCAGCAAATTGAATAGCTCTTGGTGTCTGTCAGATTCCCAGTGGTACAGCTCTGGGTCTATCTCACCTTCTGAGAGCTCTTGGTCTATTTTGTCATCCTGTTTGTAGAGCTCTGGGACATTCATATCTTGCTTTTGGGAAGGCTCCTGATATGTCACATCTTCCCCATGGGACAGCTCTTGGTCTCTCTCAAATTCCAGTCGGGACAGATCTCGGTATTTCTCATCTTCCCACTGCTCCAGATCTTGGGCATTCTCCTTTCCCACTGGGTTAGTTGCTGGCCCAAGTAGGGTTCCCACACTCTCTCCTCTCTGGCCAAGTCCCACTCGACAGTCTGTGGCCCTGGCAGCTCTGTCCCCCCTCCTGCCCCCTCGCACTGCTCCCCGAGGGCTTCCAGCCACCCAGGGCAGGGGCTGGGGGGGCAGCAGGGGCTGTGCGGGGCAGGGCCCTGGCTCTGTGCCCCTGCTGCCTTCACCTGCTCAGCCAAGGCAGGAGAAGCTGCTGCCTTGGCCGAGTCCTGGGGAACAGCATCGGGGTCCTGCAGGAGCTGTGGGTACTTGGGGCTGACCCAAATGGTGTGGACGGTGATCTCTTCCACACCCTCCTCCAACTCCTCTCTGTCTCTCCAGGGTTGCCTTTGGGACAACTCTGGGTCTTGTCTGACTTCCCCTTCATACAGCTCTTGGCCAATTGGGCCTTCCCATTGGGAAAGGTCATGGTGTCTCTCATATTCCCATTGGTAAAGCTTCTGGGCACTTTCATTTCCCCATTGGGAAGGCATCGTGTGTCCCTCATACTCCCATGGGAACAGTTCATGGACTACCACATTTCTCCACTGGGAAGGCTCCTCGTATCTCTCATATTCCCATTCTTTGAGCTTTTGGACAGTCTCATTTCCCCATTGAGTAGGCTCCTTGCGTCCCTCATATTCCCAAGGGAACAGTTCATGGACTCCCACATTTCTCCACTGGGAAGGCTCCTCGTATCTCTCATATTCCCAATCTCTGAGCTCTTGGACAGTCTCATTTCCCCATTGGGAAGGCTCCTGGTGTCCCTCACATTCCCAAGGGAAGAGTTCTTGCACTCTCACATCTCCCCACTGGGAATGCTCCT
>NC_031768.1:4772319-4791459 GCF_001522545.3 Parus major
GACTTCTCCTCAAGGGACAGCCCTGGCTCCATGCATTCCTCCCAGGCAGAAAATTCTTGGTAGCGAAGGGCTTCTCCCTGGGACCGCTCCTGCTCTCCTCATCCCGGCTGGAGACTTCTCCACAGCTAATGACATCTCCTTGGGACAGCCCTTGCTCCAAGCATCCTTCCCAGTCTGAGACCTCTTGGTAGCTCCTAACATCTCCCCACTGGGAAAGCTCATGATCCATGCCAGATTCCCATTCTTCCTCCATGCTGACAAAGGCTCCATCCTCCTCTGTCTCTGACGAGCAGGACTGAGTCACCCACTGCCCCCACCAAGTGCCCGCTGAGGGCCTGGTGTTCAGCCAGCTGGGCAAGGGGCTGGGTGCTGGGAGTGGTCCTACTCCATCTCTGTCGTGCTCTAGCACAGAGACATCCCAGGAGCTGCTTCCTCCTGACAGAGGCCCTGGGTTCTTGCTTGGCTTCCCCAATGACACAGTGCATCCAGCTCACCCTCAGAGTGTTTGCAGGGGACAGGAAGCTGAGCAGGGCAGGTGAAGTTGCTGCCTTTTGCCACCTCTTGTACCTCAGTAGTGATAGGAGGATGGTGCTCCTGCTTCGCCTTTAATCACTATGGCTCCCTCTTTGAGCAACAAAGTAAGAGTGTTTTCCAACAGGTTTGAGAATCTGATGAGAAGAAACTTGGGATCTTGGAGGATGGCAAGAACTGCCTACACTAAGGAATTAAGTTCAGGGTTGCTATGTAAAAGGAGCAGGGTGATGGTAGCAAGATACCCATCATGAAGCTGAAACAACTCAAAAGGAAGCCTGCTTTACAGTATAAGACTGGGAAAATAAAGGAGGAACAAGAAACTGCTTCAGATGCAGAATGGTGACATCCTCAGGAAAACTGAAAGATGGTGGGACAGCTCCAATAACCAGAGCTCTCCAATGAATGAAGGGCTCATTAATAAAGATAGAAAGGTAAAATTTGGAGGAGAGTTTTCCTCCATGTGAATAAGCTGCTTGAATGCATGGAAGTGTTCTGCATATAGACAAATCTTTTTAAGAGCTTGTGGATCACAAATGATCATTATGATGATGTGGCACAGTGCCAGGAATTTGTTAGATTTCTCAACCTCCTCACCCTGATTGGTTGAGTGTCTTTGAAACAGCTTAAGGAAGGCACATGGTAAAGAAGGATCTTTGGTGCGACACACCAAAACCAAACCAAACTAAACAAGTAGTATACAGAAAGCAGAAGGAAAACCAGCCTAAAAAGGAAGAATTTAAAAACACTGCACCCATCTGTTAGGATAAAAAAATTCAGTTGGAGTTCAAACTGGAAAGTGAGGATTTAGCGCAACAAGAAGAGTTTTTACAGATGCAAGGACAACAGCAAAATAAACAAGAAAAATGTAGGTCTGGAATGGTGCCCTAGTGACAGGGAAAATGCATAGAATTTGGAAGTCCTGTCCTGCCTTTGTCTTCACCAGCAACACCCCCAAGTCTGTGCCCAGAGGCAGGGTTCAAGAAAGACAGCAACTACCAGTAGTAGAATATTAAGTTGTGAGGACACAGCTTCATGGCTTCATGAATCCAGAATAATTCTGCACTGAATTCCACACCTCATTATGGGCTACATGGAATGAAGGACATTGCTAAGAGATCCTGAGATTATAAAAGGCCCAAAGATACACATTCCAGACAGAACACTAACTGAAATGTTTATTTAAAACATCTTAACACACCCTTTTACAAATAAAAATACTGCAGGCTTACCACACTAAATCATCTACTTCAAAATTTCAATTTTTTGGGTATTTTTCTTTAGTTGTACCCAATTCCTGTTTCCTCTGGTTTATCCTCCAAAATCAGTAATTTCTGTGGAGTAGAAGGAAAGTCAGGGCACAGAGATGCATTTTATTATAAAACACTGAAAAGTAATCCCAGTAATCTGAAACATAACTCTAGAACTCTGCTGTCCACTTCAGTCCTCCTCACCCATTGCCTTTCAATGTCAGTACTTGAATTCAAGTTGTTTACATTGTTTGTCAGCTGGCAGACAGACTCAGTACACCCACACTGACTGCCAGCCAGCCTGTATGTAACTCTGAACAGCCAAAAAATGTCTCCTGGTTAGATGATATCATAAGGAATGCAGAACAAGAAAGAGGGAATTCCTGGGTGGAAAATGAATAATGTAAAGGCACAGGGAATACCAGGCTGCAAAGAAAACAGATTTTTTATATCTGCTCTTCACAGGATGCATATTTTCTTCAAATCATTCCCTCTTTCTATAACTTAATCTTGCTAAACATAAAGACAAGGGGAACAATACATTGCCTCCATAAAAATTATGGATGGAGTTCTAGGCTGAAAAATGTTTCAAATCATACAACTCCTTGATTCAGAAAATAAAGAGTTGGAGGGAACTTTGAGAACATCTATCACTTTGCTGTGTTTTCAGGCATTGGCATCTGCCTCTATGCCATATCTAACAGATACCTGGGCTCATTTGTTCTCAAAAACACCCTAGAAAAGCCACTAGGAAAACCAGAACTGCTTTGTTGTGGTGGGCCAGAAAATTTATTAGAATCAAGTTCAGTCCAAATGGTTGAGTCCAAGGGTCTTTGAGACAAACCAGGCTCAATGCACTTTTTCAGAATCCAAAGCAGAGCTATAATCTGCTGAGGTTTCTGCTGGATTTGACCCAAGCCCAGGGATCCTGTAAGATGTCAGCCCTACACACCAGGTCAGCCAGCTGCTTGTTCTGCCCTGAAGCTGAAGAGCACCTTCAGAGGTGAAAATGAAAAGCAAATAAACTGAAAACTACAAGAACTGCCCTAAATGTTTGGTGTGTACCTTCAAACATTTTCATATGGTTTAAGAGATTTTCTAATCCCTAAAGACAGTGGTTGGCTTGGATTTATTGTAAAATTACAAATGGATAAATTTATCTGATGTTTTCCTATCAGATAGGCAAGCTTGTAAATTTTAAGAATACATACAAATAACACAATTGGTTGGAGGCTTATAAGCTAAATATGAGTAAAAATGGATGCATCCCTGTTGCTTCTTGTTAACTATGTATTTAAAACAGGCTTCTGAACTGCCTGGAAGAAAATCTGAGCACCTGAATTTCAAATCTCCTTAGTTTGTAGCAGAAGCAAACCAATCAGAGACTATTTAAACTAGAATGCATAACAACACGTAAAATTTGTTTCTTCATATTTGTTTTGCCTGCTTTTGAACTACAATTGAGAGAATTAAGAATACACAGTTGCATTCATGAGAGGAAAGTGAAGTGCTCAAAACTCCCTGAACTTCTCAGGACCTGACATATTTCCTCTCATTTTTATTATTAAAAAAAAACCCAAAACCAAATAGTTTTGAAAGGCAATCTCATACAAATTCAACTCTGCAAGTGCTATCAAGTGTACATGCACAGAAGTGTCACTTTTAATTTGTTCTGTTGCAGTATATGAATTTAACTTCTCATAGTTTATCTCTCCAGAGGACTGCCCTCTTTATGAAAGGTAGAGATTCCCATGGTCTCCCAACAGCATCATGGCTTCAGCTGATTGACATCCGTAATTTCAAACCCTGACTGCTAATTAAAGAATGAACACATGTGCCCCATTTCTCACCTTGATCCTCCTGATCTTGGTTTACTTCTTCCTCTCTTCCCTCACCTTCCCCTCCTGCATCGCTGGTTGGGTGACTCACAGCCTCATCAGTGACTGAAATATAAGAAATTAGAAATACCAAAGAAAACCAATTTTACAAATTTGCATTCAGCCTTTGTTTTCATGTAATAGCTCCTAACTCCTACTGAAGGCTGCAATTGTTGTTCACATGAGAAATCCCACAAAATCTCTCTGTTTATACTCAAGTTTGTATAAACCATGATATAAAGTAAAATAACTCACAGGCTTCCCAAGATAGTTGTATCTCATGCTATGTGAAATAAAACAGATACATACATATTATGCTGTTTATGAATACACTTGGAAGTTCCAAACATCCAAATCATAGGAAAAATCATAGGAAAAACAAAACAAAACACAAAAACCCTCTCACATCACTTGATATTAAACCCATAAAACAATGGTCACCATAGTCAGAGCAGGGAGTTTCCAGATGTTTCCAGAGCAAACCTATAACTGATGGAATTTTCTCTTCAGCTACTGTACCTGCTGTACCTGATGCACCTGCTGCTTCTCTGGGGTCTAGTAGCTCCTCATCATGGGGAGACCAGGGTGTTAATTTGGTAATTTCTGATACTTTCCATATTGGTTCAAGAGGTAATGGTGGTTCCTCATCTTCTTCCTCCTCTTTTTCCTAGAAGAAAATTAATGAAATCCAGTATCTCATCCTACAGGCAGTAACTAAGATGATGGGCTAGTCTACTAAAACCTCCTTATGTGGGATAAATGGCAATGACCTTAAAAGTATTTACAGGTGGAGAAACTTCAGCAGCTGCAAATGCTGGAGAAGAATTACACTTTGAACCTTGATCAGGTCACTTGGCTATGACTGATGATTGATACCCAATGTTCTGTCTGGTGGATGCTGCACTGTCTGACACAGAAACAGTGACAAAACAGCTGTTTCTGCCTCAGTCTTTGCCTAGGGAGGACATTTGAAAGGATCTAGGAAGCAGTAAGGTACACAGAGCTTATGGTTTTGAAATCTGAAAATATTTCTGAAATTCATAAAAATCATGATTTTTCTACAAATATGAAGGAGTCAATAATTGCATCATTGTTTGTATTATTAGTATTATTAGCTAATTTCTTGTCTTTTTTTTTTTTTTTTTTTAATGGGCTTTGTTCTGTAATTACTTCAACTAAAGCAAGGGCACAATTTAATTTTTAGTGACAGCACTGTCCCTGCTTTAAAAACTCATTTAAGAATTCCCTGCTGAACTAAGGTAACACACATTACTCTGGATACTCCTATGAATCTGGTACTTAATTTGAGGATCTCTAGCTTTTGGCTGGGAAAAAACCAAAACATCTCCAAGCTCTGCAAATCTCTATCACAACTGATAGGATTTTGATGATTATTATTTTATCCTTCAGAACTGATTGCTGCATCACAGAGTTTTCAGAAACTGTTTAACGGGAACTAATGTGTCAGACAACAGAGGCAGCAAGCTCTAAGCTAAAATGTGGCAATTCTTCTTGAAATTGAATAGTAATATTAAAATATAAGCTCACTTCTGTAGCTCTTTTTGTGCCATATCTATAAGAAATGTTTCAAAACATTCATGTATAGAGAAGGGAAAACAGACTTTGATTAGAAGCTGTGGATATTAAGCTCCTAACATGACCAGAACAACAACAGGACATATTTCCCAAATATGACTCTGCTGGAAATTACCATTTGTATGCATAGCACCAAGCACTTCAGAAATATAAGAAATATTGCTCATTGTTTTCTGGTGTTCAGAAGAAAATGCAATAGAGGCTAAATGTGCATACAAATGTATCTATATTCCTCTGTGATCTGAAGCTTCAAATGTTTTGGTAAGGTCTTGATTTTTTTTAAGCAGAAGGGATTTATGTCTGCAAGCAGTGCAAAATCACACCTTGTACATTTCAAAGCTTACACAGTAGAGAACATTTAAAAATTAAAAAAAACAAACAAAATGAAGCCTCATTTAGTTCTTAAGAATGCATAAGTTTCCACCCTTCTTGCCTTATAAGATCTACTTAAATATCCCTGTCTGTAAGGCATTTTAAGTATTCCTCAACAATATGTTTGATTTGCTAAATCCTCTGATACTCACTACAACTTGCACTATTTCTCTTACCTGCACTGGTTGTATGTATTCACCATGCTGCTCACATCCAATATCAAAGATGAATTTGCCACGACCTAAAGGCTGCATAAAAACACAAAAACATCAGGAGAACTGAGCAGTTAATCCATTCTAAGCACAGAAATGTAAAATATCCTTTACTACAAATTCCATACAATAGTCAGTGACACTAGAATTTGAAAGCAATGTTGCAAAGAAAACTGGCATTGTGTCCCACAGAATGATTCAGTTTCACGTGTTACACTTATGGTACAGGAAACACTACAAAAGATCAGAAACCTAGCTTCTTACTTTAAGTGGAAATAGGTCATATTAAGTCAATTCCATGCTAACTGTTCAGATTAATAGAAAGTATTCTGCACACTTACCTTTCCATTGAGAAACCTGCCCTTAAATCTGTGGTTTAGGTGGATAAGTTCAGCTGGTCCATCCTGGATTCCATTTACCCAGCAGCCAACATACTTGGATCCTGTGTCTTTATAGACATAGGTGCCTTGCCCATGCCTAGGGAGAAAATAATAATTTTGTTTTATACCACTGAATATTAAGAATTTAGGCTGTTGTTATAATTAAGGCATTAAAACAGTATTAATCAAGCAGCTGAAACTACTCAAGCTAGACTAAATTGCCAAGGTCACCCCTGGACTTCATTTGCTGCAGTCAGACATGCTCTGAAAATAATGTTTGCATTTTAATGTCCTTGGGTGACTTGAAACATCCCTGTGAGAAGGAAACAAACCTCTTGTTGTTAGCCCATTCTCCAGTATAGGTGTCACCATTTGCATACAGATATTCTCCATAGCCCTGTCTCTGGTCATGCACCCAGTCTCCTTCAAGGACAAAAGGATAAAAGCAGTGTGAGACCCGATTTATTTCATTGTGTGATACAGTAGCCAGTTTGTAACGTTGTCATACAAGTACTAGGGAAGGAAAAGAAAGCTGTGGCACTGCTGGGATTCCTCACTATTCCTTATGCCACTCCTGACCCTAGAGTACCTTGCTCTTTTTTCATCAGGCTGTTCCTCTTCACATGTATTTATGCTGCTGCCTGACCTCCCTCTCCATTTTTCCATAATTATGTGTCTCCATTATCACTCTCTATTACCATTATGAACACATAACAACTCAGTCCTATCTTTAAATTGGTTAATCTATTACAGTTGCATTAGATAATGTGACATTTCCACACAAATTTAAAGAGGAGCTACTTTAATTTGACTCATTTGCTGAAGTAATCCTGTCAGTATTGGGGCACATATATTCAGAAGGATGCTAGATGGTTTGTATCTTAATTATTCTTCTAATCAAACTTAAAATAAATTAAAAAAAATAAAAAAACTCAGTGCATATGTTCCTGCAAGGCAAGATTGGGCTGCTCTTTTTGCTCTCAGCTTTTAGCCCTCACAATGTGAACATCTTTTCTTTCCCAGCTTAGAAATGAGGAGGGAAATACTGTCCTTTGAAATTTAATTGATTCTGATTGTGTCAGGTGCTCTCCAGTAAGCAGGGAAACTTTGCATTTCAACTTCTTCAAACTTCTCATTGGTGTCCCATTTCCTAAATAAGGGCTCTGATAAGCAGCTTATTCTTTTAATGATAGACCTAATAAATGTCTTAACATAAATCCCCATAAATAAACCACAAACTTCTCAGAACTATTACTAAAAAGAGAATAAGAGGGAAATATCTTGTAGAAAATGTATCTTCTTAAGATATTTTCCAATTCACTCTGTTCATTTCTGGGGGGAGGAGTGAGGGGGGAATGTGTCCTTTTGGCTACAGAAATCCTTACAACTGTGTTCAGTGCTTTACCTGCATATTTTGATCCATCTGGATAAAAAAATACACCTTTGCCATGCTTTTTGTTTTGAAGGTAGTCCCCGGTGTAGATGGCACCGTTTTTAAACCTGTAGGTCCCCTGAAACACATTTGGTACAGGTGAAATACCGTCAGTTCTCACCCTTGTTTCAACACAGAGCCCAAATAACACAACCGCAGAAGCAGAACCACATCCAGGGCCGGTGTCTTACATGTCCATTCCTCAAACCACACTCGTATTCCCCTTCGTAGGTGTCAGCATTGGGCAGCTGTGCCTTCCCAAACCCGTGCCGCTGCCCTTCGGAATTGCGACCGCCTTCGTACTCCTGGCAAAGGCGGAGGGAAAATGGTTACAGCAGCTGTCAGTGTGCCCTCATCAGAGGGAAACGGGTGTTTGGGGAAAGCTGCTCCAGCGGCAGTCGGTTACACCCCGGACCCCGAGGTTTCCGGGCACGGCTGGAAAGCGTGGCTGTGTAAAGGCCGGGTTAAATGCCTGGCAGGTCGCACCGGGAATGCCACAGCCGCACTCCCCGGGGCAGACCTCTCCCCGGGGATGTTCCCTTTCCCTTCCCCGCTGCCCGCCCGCTCCCCCGGGCCCCGCGGACCCCGATGCCTCCCGCGGCCTCCCCGGCCTCGGAGCCCTCCTCGGAGCCCAGGTCCGACATGGCGGCGCCGTGCCCGTCGCTGTGACAACCGGCGGGGCCGCCCCGCTGAGGGAACCGGCGCCCGACTCTCCGAGCGGCCAGGGAAATTCATCCACAAACACCAGAGCTTTATGTCCAGAAAGGAGACAGAGGAGTCCTTTTACTTTATTCGAATAAAGGCCAGGGGGCATTCCCCTGGGGTCTCTCAAATTTTTGGAGGACTCAGCCTCCTTTTTATCTTAATTTCCCGGCTGCGTGTCCCTCTGTTTTCCCGTTGTCTGAGGTACTTGAGAGGTACAGACTTCCCGGAATGCCTGATACCTAAGATTCCCCTCTAATATATAACCCTCCCTCTTAATTTTTAATTCTTAGGAAATGATGGTGTTTCCCCACTGTCTCTTTCATCTTTCAATATCCAGTTTCATTTACCAGCAATCCTACCGTCTGTTTGTAAAGGCAAATATCTTTTTTCCATTCATCAATGAGTGGAATCTTTCCCATTGTTTCTTTTATCTCTCAGTGCTACTTTTATTTACCAGCAGCTTAAACCCGTCACTCCTCTCCAAGCTGTTTGTTAGAAAGGCAGCATTAACCATTCAGCATTGAAGGAGCATGGGGATGGCTCCCCACAACATGCATGTCAGTCATCAAAATGCTTACCTATTTATATATTTTGGCAACGAGATTAGTGCGCTTTGGCTTAAAATTCACATAGTTCTCTTCATTAATTAGTCTTCTGTCTTCTATTTGTTATTGGTTTCTCGCTTCTCATGCTAATTAGTCCTCATTTTTCAGTCCTTTTATTATCTTTTTCCCAGATAGGGCATCTCTGCTTTATGTAAAGTGGTTTATAAATTCTGTTCAGTTCTCAACAATAAATTTCCCTCCCAGGCTCTGCTAACTTCCTTCTCAGGTCTGAGAGCATTGAAGTATGTCAAGCCCTAAACTCTTAACTGCTTTTCCTAACACATGGACATCACCCAGAGTTTGCCCATCAACTGTGAACTATTTCACAGATTAAAGCTCTTCTCAACATTTCCCCCCACTGCACAGGCGCCTTTTAAAACAGTGCCAGACTCTGTTTAGTGGGACCAGCATCAGGATGAGGAGCAAAGGCCATGATATAAAACAGAAGTTCCACCTCAATATGAGGAAGAATGTCTTAATGTGGAGGTGACAGAGCTCTGGAACATCTGCCCAGGGAGGGTGTGGAGTCTCCCTCTCTGGAGACATTCCAAACCCCCCTGGGTGTGTTCCTGTGTCACTGCTCTGGGTGACCCTGCCTGGGCAGGGGGTTGGACTGGGTGATCTCCAGAGGTCACTCCAACCCTGTGCCTCTTCCCCTCAGCTTTTCCCAGCCAGTGCCTTTTGTGTGTTGAAACTGGTGTCATCTGGGATGTGACCTGAGACCCTCTCAGCCTTCTGAGAGCTCCCAGTACTTCAGCTGGTCCGGCCTGAAAACAACATTTTAGATTTAAAACCCATTCCTCCACCAAGATTATTTGAATTTGCATGAGTTTATTGATGTTCAGAAATACCAGTCCACTTCTTGTTTTCCTCTCATACAGAAGTCAGGCAAGTCACCTCACCATCACTCTGCACAGTAATTTAATAGCCAAGGATTCACAAAAGGAGCCAGGCAAGGATAAGCTTGGTGAAAAGCAGTGAGCTAGACAAGCACTGGGCAGAGCAGGTGACGCTTCTGAGGTAGACAGGATTGGCAAGTGGCTGGAAAATGTGGTGGAGGTCACCTTATGCCCTAAACCAAAGCTTCACCACCCAAACCAGAAGAAAAACAGGGTCATCATCACTATACAAAGATAACACCGTATTCAGGCAGGTTTCCTCCTTTTCATAGGTAGGAATCTAAATAGCCAGTATTTAAATAATGTATGAATAGTAATAAGGTGTCACTTCTGTGGCAAGTCTCTTTTTGTCCTCAGCTGGGTAAAGATGAGAGAGGAGGAGACTATTGCTAAATACCTCTGTGATCATAGGAACCCTTCTGGCTTCCCAGTTAATGTCCAGTTACTCATTTGAGAGCACTTTGCCTTTGGAGCAGTTAAGAGCACTGAAATTCAATTTTGTTAGCGGATAGAGCATTAAGAAGCTATACATTTATTGACGCCAAACTGTAGGGTTATTTTTCTTTCCTACACACTCCCAGCATTTGACTAGGGAAGCCTAATTTGCATAATGTTCTATTAATAAGCAATTGCAGAATATGCAAACTACTGCTCTGCTCACCTCCTGCAGAGCTGACATGAGTGCACATTATCTGAAGCACAGTCTGTGCAGTTCTTCTTTCTTACTCTTGATGATGCCTCCCTTGCACCTCAGATTGCCTAAATTATTTTATGTATGATAAGGTAATGTCTCTAATTATGAAAGTGCTCACTTGGTCTGTGCATGGCAAATTCGTTCTAAGCAGACTCTGAGGCTCAGAGTGGCAAGGGAATTAATGTTTGGAATGCACAGGGAGGTGCTCCCTGTTAAAGCCAATGACAAAAATAACCAGACGTGTCTTTTGGCCTGGAAGGTGACGTGGCTCAGGGAACAGCTGACACAAACAGGAAGCAGTGACAAGACATCAGAGTCACTCCCCTGGATGACCACTAATAATGATCATTAACTGCTCATGCATATTGTTTCAGAGTTCTGAAGGAGGAAAAGGGTCTGAAGCAGATCCGTTTTCTTGAGAAGCAGCTAAGAACTCTTTCTTTATAAAAGTTAAACTGCTCAGCACCCAGAAGTGGCAGACAGAATAAATATCTTTATGACAGGATCATTTTACTTAAATGAGCAAGGCATAATTTAAAGTTTTCTATACCTATAAACTGTCTTGCGAGGACAGCTACAGCTTATGTATAATTAATGACAAGAAGAATTTATTTTGTAGTTTCTTGTCTTTTAGTTGAATTCGGATATATTTCAATGTCAGATTAAAGTTAAGCTTCAGGTATGTCACTGTTGAAAGGAGGTCTGCTATCATCCTTATTTTCTTGTTCTTTTCCCTTTTATGTCAAAGGACCAGTATTCTTAAGGTCCTGCTGATCTTGTATACAAATTTCATTTGTCCAAAGTCCCGAGAGGGTAATTTGTGCTGATTACCTGCTCTGTCCCTGCTGCTGGCTGAGCTGGCAGCTGCCAGCACCGACTGCCAGTCACCCTGGCAGGGACAGCAGAAGCTGCCACAGCTGTGAGTGGCCCTGAGGAAGCTCCTGGTTTGAGTTTGACAGAAACCCCACAGGGAGCCAGAGTTCCACTAAAACCCAAAGCCATTGCTGCCAGAGGTGCTTAAAAACAGAGACAACAACACAGGGAAGGAAAAGGCTGCTGGGATCAAGATGCCAGAAGGTGCCTCCTGTGGGGGAGGACAGCCCTGGATGTCCTTTTATACTGCCTTGAAGGTCCTCACTTTGATTTTAAGCTCCTCTTTTGGTTTTCAGCTCCTCTGCAGAGAGAAATGACCAAAAAGCACTTTTAAGGCCAGTTATGCTTCTGTTTCTCCTTTGACTTTACTCTCTCTGAGGAGGGAGAGACTTTTGAAGTTCAGGGATTTTGCAGGGAAAATGCTGCTGTGCCAAGCCTGTGAAACAACCTGAACTCTTCTTTCCAGCACTGACCAAGCTCTGAAAACACACATTGCACAATGAACATTAGAAACTACAGGACTGTTTGTTGATCTCTACATTTCAATCAGAGTCTTGCTTCAAAGGGGTGATAAAAATAAGGCAGGGTGCACACATGGTCTCTGATGTGGTAAAGGCAGCATTTTGCTTAATCCCCACTCACTGCACTTCAGAATTCCTGTCCTCCAGAAGCTTGCTGATCTCTGCCCTGTCCTACCATGCATCCTTCTTCCTGGGGCAGTGCCTGGAAGCTTTTCTCCACCCTGCCAGCAGTGTGGCTCTAGGGAGCTGCCTTCTCATCTTCTGCCATCAAAATTAACAGGACTAATGGAGATAATCTGCCTGACTCACAGGTTGGTTTCCTCACTTCACACATTACTCAATCACTCCTGACAGAGTTGGTGACTCTGGGAGGGCCAGTCCTTGGCATTCAAGTCAGTTTGAGTTTTGCTCTGGGCTCAATTAGAGATGCAAGTGATCCTTCATTGCTTTTGGTAGGGCAGACATGGGCAGGATTGTGTCTTTTGACAATAATTTAAAGAACAGAAAACTCAAAGGAAATATTTTTTATTCTATCTTAAAATACAGTAATTTCCATCTTTCTCCTTATAAAAGTGCAATGCATGGCTGGTAACAGATATTAGAAAAGTGCAAACAGGAGCTGTCAGGAAAAACTTAATGAAGTCAGATCTGTTCCTCCTGACACTTTAATATAAACCAGATTGCTTTCAACAGCCCTTTTGGAAGAAAAATATGGGATTTTGGAATTGAAATAATATCCTAAGGGGAGTTCTTGTTTGGGAATATACATTTCAGGTCTTTTTAATATTCTGCAATATCATCAGGCACACTTTCAATATTTTCTAAGATCATGGGAACAAACAGTGGACAAGGGGGAATTTACTGTCTCTAAATTCCATATACTGGGTTTTTTTCATCCAACTGAGAATTAAGCAAGATTTTGAAATGTCAAAATCCTTTGCAAAATGGGAACTTCTCTGCACACAGCTCTTTTTAAGCTGGAAAAATGAAATCTGCTTACTCTGTGTGTATGCCAAGTAAAGATAACCTCTTTTTGTGCCCATAACTAAGTCAGAAGAACAAGCAAATGACCTTTCTAGCCACTCAGCTTACAACTGCCTCCTTCAAGTACAATTAACATTGTATATCCTGAAGGCAGGACAATTCAAAAACCTACGTTTATGTGAAAGCCATTCTTGAAATACAGATAATGCTTTTTTTGTCTCTTGGCTAAATATGACCTTTCATTTCCCTCCTGCAGATTATCCAAGGGAAAGTGTTCTGCTGTATTTATATCCTGCCTCCCATTTCTCTGACCTCACTGCTCAATTTAAAGTACAGACTGCATTCCATTCTTCAGACATCTGGGAAAATTGTCAGGTTTTTCCTTTTATCTAAGGGGACTCCCTTTCCACTAAAGTGCAGTGGGGACATACAGAGGACACTTTGGTTCCATTTAGGAAATGGTTGCTGATGTCTTTTCTCAAGACTTTGATGACAGTCAATGTTACTAGTGATACCAAGAAAGTAGTTGGCATTCATGAGATTAAAAAAAAAAAATCTTATGGTCAGTATACGAATAAAGCAGCACTGATATTACAAATTTCTCTATTTTTCTCTGGAAATGTTTTTGGTTTGGTTTTTTTTTTTTGGGGGGGGGGTTGATTTTTTGTTGTTTTTTTTTTTTATTTAAAAAAACCCCAAGCCTAAGCTTCTTTATTCAGGCAGAGCTTGTAATGACATAAAGCTCAAGCAGCCCAATCCTTTTGTCTATACCCCCTGAAATCCTAATCTGGTAATTCAGAATTAATTCAATAGACAATAATGAAATTTTTAAGGTAGATGGGACTAATTTGCTGTCTCATTCCTGTCAGCTCAAATACCTTCATACTTCCTATTCTTATTCACAACTTGCAAGGCAATTGCTTTAGTGTAAGCTCTGTTCTATTCTGCTTTCTCTTTTACCATGGTTCTGGTATTTGGTTTCTGCTGCACTATGCCTCAGTGCTCCCTTCTCATATAACTACCCTTCAGTGATCAAGTCTGCAAGCAAGGAGAAAGGAAATCTGCCAGCAGCCCTGGCTAATTCACTATGTTTACCCCTCAGTAATTGTTTCTGTAGCCATATCTTGCACTTCCACACAGTTCTCCAGGAAATTTAAGAGTAGAAACAAGGGCAAAATGACAAGAAAAGCAATCCCATTTCCTGCAGGAGGTAGAATTAAATTCTTCAAGATAAGTTTCTCAAAATAGATTCGCATTTTGTAATGGATGATGGCCTTCATGATGTTTCACAGATTCCATCTATGATAATACAGCTTGGTTGTGCTTTGGCTTTGGTTGTGTTTTTTTAGTTTGGTTGTTTTTGTTTTAAATTCTGCATTCCCAGAACATTCTTGTTCATTTTTCTGTGAGCAGGTGGCTGAAGATGTGAGAGCTACTGCAGGGAACCTCCATCCCTGCTACAGGAGCCACTGATCCCAGGAGCAAAAGGCCAAGTGCAGCAGCTCTGCCCAGGGCTCCCTTCAGCAGATCCCCAAAAAACACAACTGCTGCTACAGCCACTTTTTAAACAGGTCCTTCTTTAGACAGCATGAGGTGGTTTAACCATCCCACTCCACAGTCCTCTGGAAACCCTTGGGAAGAGTCAGAGCAGGCAGAGTCCAATAGACAACTCACAGCTTTCAAATAAATGCTGTTATTTCTAATTGTCTCCTCCAGGCTGACTAATACCTATCTTTATGTAGGCATCTTTATACAGTTTTACTGCCCTTCCTTGCCCATGCTCCACATTTACAGGATGTTTTCTTTTCATAAGCCTTCCTTAGTACTTGGTTACTGCCCTGCTCTGCCTGGGGAAAAGCCTGTGCTGGCCCAGTGGTCTTGTCTGCTGGTGTCTTTTCCTCAAGCTACCAGCTGGTGATTCCCACTGGATTTCTGGCAAGATACATGCAGTGAAAGTACCAATGTGGAAATTCTGTGGTCATGTTAGTGTGGCACTGAGCCAGCACTAGAATTTCTCAACAGGCAGGACATAATGTGCTAAATCATCTCAATAGCTTCCAGCCCCTCCAAGTGCCCATCGACTCCCAAACATACAGGCACAGCCTTCAAATCCTCAGTTTTTTTGGCTCTTTTGGATATTTATTTTTTTTTGTGTACCAGAGCTTGATGGCAGGTTATATCTGGATTGCACCCAGTGCTAATGTCAGTTGCTTATACAATATTCCAGCTGCTCTGTTGGGAAAACAAAGCATGTGAAACTAATAAAGGCAACCAAAAACCATGATTATATCAGTCCTCAGAATCCTGCTACTTGTTGGGAATAAAGTCTAAGTAAATATCGATTTTCAGATAGTCAAATACTATTTAACAATACATTATTATGCAAATAAGCTATGCATTTTTTAATTCTCCTAAGACAAAGAGATCATTCCATGGCCAAACAGATTAGTTGTTTCCATCTGTGCAATTATGAATCATAAAAGATATCTTTTATGCCATTTACTGGAAAGAAAATAAATATTTTAATCAGCTAAGGGATGCAATAGTTGGCATCCAGACCTCTGCTCAGCCAGCATCACCTATTCAGTGCAGGAAAGATGACAGTGACATCCACTGACTTAAAAGTGTTTTGCTTTGTCTGGACTTAAGGAGTTAAGAGCACCTCTTGTGAAAGTAAAATTTAACTGTCAACCGGAAAATTAGATTATCTCTTTGGAGAGAAGCACCATCACAAGCACATGAAAGCATCTGCCAACTCATACATCTTTACTTCTGTTTGCTTTTGCAGACAAGAACTCATCCTTTTCTATTTCTGCTGGTACGAGCATTGCCAGGGGCTTAAAAAGCCAAACCGCTGCCACACTTTGTACCCAACATTTACCCAATTACCACAACAATTTCCTGGACCAAGCCCTTAATTTGTGTTTCCTTCTGGGAAACAACTGGCAAAACGTGATTTGTTTGTTTTTCTGTGAGTCTCTAGATCACACATGTTATTTTAAACCTTGTATGTGTGTGTGTTGTGTTTTTTTAACCTTGTGGATCTCCTTTTATCTCTGCCCAACCTCTGGCCCCTCTGTGATGCTCCACACCAGCAGGATGTTGTGCAACCAGCAGCACAAGCTCCTGCTGCTGCCTCTGCCTGTATTCCTACTCATTTGATGGCTTCTGGCAATTGTAGCTGCTGGTGACCCACACTGGCATAGCAGAGACAGCAGCTGTGCCAAGTGTGGCAGCCAGCAGGTTTCAGTGATGCCAGGGGAATGGATTACAGGAAACGTTTATTTGAATGGGAGATGCAGTTTCTACTTTAAGTATGAAAAATATCAGAGTTTTCTGGGGCTGTTTGGCACGTGCTTTTTGCAAGCTGCTGGTAACAGAATAGTAAGATACTCAAGCAAGGTTATATTCTTTAAGGAATTTAAAAAGGGCCAAGGCAACAGCAATTTTTTTTAAAATGAGGATTTCACATGATGATGAATAGTTGTGATAATTTGGGATGGCTAACCATGTATACAGATGCACTGTGATGGGTCTGACCTTTTCTGCTGTAAAAAAGACAAATCTTTTTTCTTGTGTGTCTGTGCACCAGTCAGAATAGAGAGTGCCTGGGTTCCTTCTGGTGCAGAAGTGCAGCCACATGATTCATGTAACTCATCTCCTCAGAAGGTAAGATTGGTGACAATCAAGAGCAGTGCATTAACTTTCCAAGCAGGACCTTTGTAGGAAATTATTTGGGGAAATTATTTTTTTTAACCTCTTATTCACTACTTACAAATATCAGCAAGAAAGATGGAACCAACATCTGCCACCAACAAGCTTTAAAGCAGCAGATTTTACAGCACCCACCTGCATCTGCAATGGTTCAGATGCAACTCTGAGACCGTGATCCTGAAAATGTGAAAATAAGAGTGAAGGGCTCCTTTACTTCCTGGGAGAAGGTGAAGGAAAGATGCCCTGGGATCGCAGAACAAAGCTGAGCATGTGTCTAAGTGTTTAACATGTGGGGCCTAAGGAACATCAC
Source organism: Parus major (assembly GCF_001522545.3). Lineage (NCBI taxonomy): Eukaryota > Metazoa > Chordata > Aves > Passeriformes > Paridae > Parus > Parus major. Next base: position 4,789,275 of record NC_031768.1, read on the forward strand.
ACTGGGAGTCATTTATTGCTATTCTCAGCACAGGCAGTACAAGATGAGAGGGGAAAAGAGAACAACGTTGGACACTTCAGTGAGTGCCTTGTCAGGCACATGGTGCTCTACAAGGGACAGACTTACACAGATAAACCTAACCTGCATGAGGTAACTTTAGCAGCTATTCAGTCCTGGATGAAGGAAATAGCACAGGGGTTTTTGCTCTGGTGAAGCAGTCGTGATGAAGAAATACACCTGCAGCAGAAAGTGTGCATTTATATAAACAAACTGACCTTAGATAGATGTTTTCTGAAAGACTGCAGGAAACCAGGAGACAACTAAATACATTATTTCATCTTTATTGAAGCCCTGCTGAATGTTTCACTTGGCTTTCTGATGATCTGCTGATGATCTGTGAACATTTGGCACCAGAAATACCTTCATGTATGTCTGACAGTGCTGCAGGGAAACACCTGTGCACACCTGCCCAGGCTGGGGGTGCCTGTCTGGGGATCCTTCTGGAAATGCTGGGCAGTGCAGAGGGGTCTGGCCACCACTGGAACATCTGGAGTGGAAGAGGCTGCCAGGGTGACAGATGGGGACAGCAGATGCAAGGGAGCATCTTTTCCTTCTCTGGCAGGACAGGGGTGAGCTGGGGCCCTGCCAGAGGCCAGGGACAGCAGTTTACCATCAGAATGGACCACAGTGAGTCACAGTCCAACCTCCCTGGTGGACATGGCACAGGATTGTGTCCAGATGGTTCTGGAATATCTCCAGTAAGGGAGACACCACAGCCTTTCTGGACAATCTGTGCAGTGCCCGGTCAATGAAGTGGAATTTCCTGGGCATAAGTTCCTGCTCATTCTTCTCGTCCTGTTGCTCACTATCCACAGAGCCTGGAGCCATCCTCTTGGCACACTTCTTTAGATATTTATACACATTAATGAGGTCTCCTCTCGAGGTTGGAAAGCCCCAGCTCCCACAGCCTTTCCTGGTCAGAGAGCTGCTCCAGTCCCTTCCCCTTCGCGGCCTCCGCTAGCCCGCCACGGGAGCTCCACATCTCTCTTGTCTTTAGGTGCCCAGACCCGGACACAGCACCCCAGAGGAGCCTCACCTGGTCTAAGCAGAGGAGCAGGACCACCTCCCTGACCTGCCGGCACTGCCCTTCCCAAAGCCAAGTGTTCCCTCCGCAGGCTCCTCCTCCGCGGCGGGGAGGGGCCGAGGCCGCCGGGTCCCGCCGCGCAGCTCCGGCGGCGGGCGGCGATCCGGCCCGGCCGCTCGGCTCGGCTCGCTGGCAGGGAGGGGAGAAGGAAGAAAGAGGAGCAGCAGCAGCGGCGGTGCCGGGGGCAGCAGCCCAGGGTAGGCTGTGCGGGCGGGGGCCGCGCACCTGCCGAGCCGCGCCGGGGGCGGAGCGGGGGCGGCTCCTGGGCCGCGGGGCCGCTGGGAGCGGGGCCGGGCCGGGCCGGGCCGGGGAGCGGCGGCAGCGGGGTCGGGTGTTCGTCACCCTGCCGGTCACCGCCGCCTTTTGTCTCCTCTTCTCCCGTTTATTTAACCACGGGCGGGCGCTGCCCGGAGCCCCCCATCCTGCTGGACAGGGAGGGTCGCTTGGGAGGCGCTCCGCGGTTTCGGAGGTGGCACCGCAGGTTGGCGGCCCGGGGCTGCCGGTTGGACCCCAGACAGAGCCCGGCCCTGCCCTGCCCCACACCTGCCCTGCCTGTGGGTCCCGGGGAAAGGCGGTGCCTGCCCCTTCCCCCGGCTCGGCTCCCGCTGCCCTTGACCTTTGGGATGGCCGGAGCAGCTCTGGTCAGTCCTGCGGGTCCCCGGGCACGGCTCACAGGGGCTGTGCCCCTCTGTGGATAAACCACGGTGAACCCTTTCCCCCCTGTGTATTAAATAGAAGGAACGCGGCTATTTAAGGCGCCGGAGTGACGGATTTGGCAGTTTCTGGCTCAGGTGCAGAGCTGCCGGGCATTAAGCATAGTATGCATTAGATCCGCGTGTGTGCGAAGGCGTTTGAGCTCTTAATGACGCCCCGGGGAGGGTTTGGGTACCCGGAGTCGGCAGACACAGAACTCATCTCAGCCCCGGGGAGGGTTTGGGTACCCGGAGTCGGCAGACACAGAACTCATCTCAGCCCCGGGGAGGGTTTGGGTACCCGGTGTCGGCAGACACAGAACTCATCTCAGCCCCGGGGAGGGTTTGG
>NC_031768.1:4791724-4804483 GCF_001522545.3 Parus major
GTCGGCAGACACAGAACTCATCTCAGCCCCGGGGGAGCTGCGCTGGGGCCGGGCAGGACCTTCCCTCTGCCTCTTCAGCGCAGCTGAGCCAAGGTTTGCTGTGTTTGCAGGGGGAAAAAGCCTCTGACCAGGGATTGTTTTCCTGAAATAGGGAGGAAGGTATGTTTCAGCCACTGCAGCGAAGGAGCAATACCAAGTTGGAAAGGTAAATACGGTTTCAAAGTAAGTACGGGGATATTGCTTTGTACATTGCAAGGAGGAAGTGAAGGGTTGGTTTCACAACCGGCAGAAATAGCTGCTGAAAATGAAAGAGCATAAAACAAGTTTGAGTGACTGAATGGGACATTGTCCTTGGGCTTTGTACATGAAACTGAAATATAAAAAACTGGATTGGTAAACTACTGATTATGTGTTGTAGCCTATTAGTGTGATTTCTGAAGTATAGCTTGGGTTTTGAAATCTGGTTTAATCTACAGTAAAAGGTGATCTTTAAAATGTGTTATCACAAGTTTTATTGCCACAAATTTCTTTGCTTATGTGATGCCTTGAGAGGCTACCTAGAACAGGAGGCTAGACAGTGTTAAAGGAATAAAGTAGATATTTATTAAAAAGGCCTTCAAAGGAAACACTTTGGGCAGTACAAGATCCTGGCCGGGGCTACACCCAGGATGGACAACGCGTTCTTGGGCTGGGAAAGGATTGTTTTGTCTGACTAAACTGTGAAGAGAACTTGCTGATATTTTATATGAAGTTCAGAGTTACATACTAATGCAGTACAGAATCTGGAAAATATGAAAGCTAAAACTTAAGGCATCATTGGAAGGATATTTTTATGTTTATTAAAATGCACATGAATGTCAGAGGAACTTAAGAGATACATGGAGACGGAAACAAATTGTTGACAAGTAAATGAGAACTCAGGTGTTTCTGTCTGAAAATGAAATCATCTCCTATCAAATAGAGTTAGGCTGCAGTTCTCTCTGTGCTGCTGGTAGTCCAGTTGTCTTTGCTGGGAAATGACTGGGCTCCTTGTGATGGGATTTATCCTAAGGATACACTGCTGGGAGCTGGTGTGAGTATGACCTGTGCAGCAGGTGCACAGATCAGCAACCTGGCGTGACCACTGAGCACTGAAACCTTTTGTAAGGTGTCTGAAGTCTTTTCCTGCTTGTAATAGAGCTGTTAAATAGTAACCTGCTAAACAATTGCTTTGCTATAATGATAATTGTCCTGTCCTATTATATTTTAAGAGAACCATTAAAGGAAGTGTTAGACCTCGGGTGTTTGCTCTTTGCTGGCTTCTCAAGCTTTTTTCCCCACTAGGTATTTTTGTCACCTCATTTGTTGTGATTGGAGAAATAATTTTGGTCGTTTGGTGAGAGGACTGTGAGGAGAAGTGGAGTTTGGGATCAGCCTGAAATGAATCTGTTACTGCTGGACGAAAAATTCACTCCTGCTGTGAGCTAATTGTGCCAACCTCTTTTTCTTCTTACCTTTTTTCTCCCACCTGGAGCTATCTGCAGCTCATTTCAGCCAAACACAGATTTCTGAGGAGAAATAGTTGTTTTGAAATTGGAATTTTGAAATCTGGCCTAACTAGCCAGCTATGGCTGTAAGGGGCAATCCCAGCTTTTAGTCCTTGTCTTTATGCTCCTGCTGCCCTGGATTCATCCTACATGGCAGTTTTGTGGCCACAGAATTAGTTAATATTATCTTTTGGATCAGCTATATTTCAGGGCAGGATTTCTGATGGATCAGGCACCTGAACCATGGCTGTGGAGCTACAAGGTCTGACACGAGGCAGGGATCTTTTTCTGGAGTTGAGAAAGGAGAGGAGGAGGTAGGGTTGCACTTTCTCTAACCTCTGCAACCTCTGAGAGGAGATAGGAAACTCGTGTTGGGCGGGAATGATTATGGGGTTTGATTAATTGCACAATCTGATTGGGGCCAGGGAGGAGGTGGAACATGTCAAACGAGATTAGCAAGTCAATTCACTTTTAGGGTAGGGAGGTGTCAAGCTGAACCAGGACACTGTAGAAAAAAATAGAAGTATGACAAAAATGTGTTAACATGAAGGAGCAGAGCCTTGATGTTTTGGTGGGATACTCAGTTACGTAAAGAGGGGGTAGTGTTCCTCTATTCCTGGGGAGAAAGCCTGTGAAGGTTATGAAACTTTCAAGTTTTGCCAGCTTGGACACAGCAGATCCTGTTTGTTGTCACTTACCTGGCTGAGGACGAGCAGCTTTGATTTCTGTAGTAGGGGCAGTGAAGACAAGAGGGGAGAGTCTCAACCTTTGCCTGCCCTGTGGCAGTCCCTAAAATTCTCAGGTGAACACCAACTGTGGGTGCTTTCTTGCTTTGGCTCACTTTCTGTTGTTTACCAGGAGAGCTCATCCTGAATCCTGCCAGCTTCCCATCAGGAGTGTGGCAGTGGCTTGTGCTGACATTAAAGGTTGTGGGGTCCCTGCAGACCCAGGAGTGTCCCTGGGCATCCTGCTGGCGTGGCTGGGTTTGGGCACATGGGTTTCAGTCACACCTTTTGCCTACAGCTGCTTTTGCCACCTGACTTGGCAGCTGCCAGGTAACAGTGCAGCCAGTTCCTGTTGCAGTACCTGGAATAAAGTGTGGGGGTTTTATTGTCAAGGGGTTTCAGCCCATGTAGGAACAAACAGGAGGAACTTGGTGAAAGTTTGAGCCAAACCACCACCGTCTCGCTCTGCCCTGTATACTGAGGACACACGTGATCCTGCCTTCTTCCTTGTGCTGGTGTAGCGAGCTCAAGTGGGGAAAAAACTTGGTTTTTCCTTTTCCAAGGCTTTCTGACTATGTGAAGCTTTGTGCTGATACTGGGACAGGGAAATGGGCTGGAAGAGGGAGTGCTGGTCAAGCCTTGCCAGCAACATTGTTTAGCAGCACCCACTCTCAAGCTGGAGGAGTCTCTCATTCCAGGCTGGAAACACTACAACCATTTTTGAGCAAATTGCAAGCTCATGAATGCTTCTGATATGCTCAAACAGATCTTTGTGAGCTGGGGAGTTGCCTGTTTGTAGTCACTCTGGGACAAAAGCGGAGTGTTTTGACGTAAGCTGGCTTTGGATCAAGTTCTGAGTGCAGCTTTCCTTTGTGTCTCCACTGCTTTGTACCGTGCTGAGCTCTCAAAATAAATTATAAATTATAAAAATCAGAGAAAGCTGCAATTTATATAGGCTTAAAATTCTCCACTGCATTTCTGATGTGCAGTTTAATGATGTTAGTTACTTGCCTCTGAAATGGATAATTGCTGATTCAAATGTTACCATGAGAAAATACCCAATAACTTGACCAGATTATTTACTTAACAGTTTCTCTTATTTGAAGATCAGCAGTAAACAGAGTGGAGAATTTGCCACGTTGTGACTGAAGGTAGAAGAAAAAAAAAAAAACAAAACAAACCTGCAAGGAGATCAGCCCAGCAGCAGATATTCCACACTTGTGGAATCCAGAGGCTTTGGGGGATCTTTGTCACACTTCCAGAAGGACAGAGAACACTGTCACACGTCTGTAATTGTGTCACCTGAAATCTGGTACCAGCTGTAGTGTAGATGGCTCAGCTTCCTCCTGGGATTCGTTTCATCACTTCATTCTCACGAGATCAGTGGTAAGTCTTGAAGTGCTGGTGTGATCCTTGCTGTGAGCAGTGTGAGTTTGTATCTGTTGCCTTGCTCAGAAATTTTGCTTTTTCATTGCTTAATACATACTGGAAGAATATAGATTCAGTTGTGTAATTAATAAATATTGCTGGCATTTAAAAAGTGAGATACTCTGCTGGGAAACCCAAACCCTAACTTGCCAAATCTGCTAGAGAATAAAGCCTTTTGTCCTTTTCTGTGCAAGGTATGTATTTGAAAGAATAAATTGCATTTTCAATATCCTAGGTGGGAGCAATGCTCAAGATTAACTTTCTTTTCTTAGCCAGAAGTGTATTTTCTCCCCAGTAATTTGATGTATGATACAGACTTGTACAATTACAGTTTTAGTTCTTGCTACTGCAGTATTAAAAAAAAAATAAAACAAAAACCAACAAAGCCCCCCAGCAAAACCAAACAAAAATTGAATCCTCCTTCCTTTAGGAAAACTAATCCTGGAAGTTTTATGGCATCAGTTCTTGTGGTTCCTGAGATAGAATACTGAGTCAATTGTTTGTGAATAACAAAAAATAACAAATTAAAGGCCAAGTACTTTTCATCTGAGCCATTTTATGATATTTCCAGTAGCTGAGCAGCAGGAACAAAATAAATTTCAGTTTTGTCCCTTGTGAGGATGTTTTCAGCCATGAGGGTGAATAAATCTGCTTGTGGGATGACTCTTTTTTCCCGTGAATATGCCAGAATTATAAAACAAAACCCTGGTTATGTAAAAGTTCATAAGGGAAAAAATTATTGAAAAGGGTTAATTAAAAGTCAAGGACTGTAGTAGGCAGTGTGATATCAGATATTTGTATGTATATATGTACTTATATTTACAGATGTTAATTTTAGGATCAAGGCTAGAAGGAGCCAGTAGACACACTTTGGATGCTTTTAAAAGCACAAATGCACAAAATGCTATCCTTAAACAACTGAAACTACAGATGGGGAATAGAGTAGATCAAATTGTTATCTTTGTTTAATACTTGCAGTGACAGTGAAATTAAGATGCTCTTTTAATTTGGCTGAACTGTAGAGCAAGAGCCAAGGATCCCAGTGAGGCACAAAGGAGAATTCCTTCCCAATCCCAAAGCTGCTCAATTCTCTTCATGTGCTCCAGTGTCAGTCCCATTGTCCATGTCTGGAAATGTCTGATTGCCATTGTTAGAGAAAGGCAGAAGTAATGTAGAATCCTCAAAGCAGTAAGAAATTAAGGAATTATCCAAAGTGAAAGTTAAGAGAGCCATCACTTATGTCCTAGCAATACCACAAAACCCAACGAGACAGGGAGGTGTGGAATCACCTATCAGTGTGTTGAGCTGATATTTAATAATTTTGAGCTGATATTTAATAGCCCCCAAAGGAGGGTTGCACATGAGGCAAGTCAGCTCTGTGGGCTCAGGGCACTGCCACGTTCTCCTGCCTGTTCCCAAGTGCCACCAGGCTCCCTCCCAAGCCACATCAGAGCAGATGGGAAGCAGCAGAACTGGGAGGGTGGTTCTTCAGGATGCTGGAGAACACAAAAAAAAAAAGTCTTCCACTATTCCAGTCTTATCAAGGACTTGTGTAATGGTTTTGTGTAACTTGGTGCTAAAAGAAAACCTAAATAAAATTATTTGCAATTTTTTTTTATTTTTTCTTTTAATATCATAGGTATAGAGCTTTCATTTTCTCTCTCACTTTCCTGCTGTATGCCAGCTTCCATCTATCAAGGAAACCTATCAGTATAGTGAAGGTAAGAGAGGTGGTGTCCTTGTTTAAACATCCTCCTGCTCCTGCCAGACACGGACGTCGCTGTCTTTCTCAGTATTTCCTGTTGTGAAAGTCAGGGTTAAACTTTAACTTGAAATGCCTTCAAGATGAAAGACTGATGAAGCTGGCACACAGTGATATTTGCTTGATAAACTTTAGTAGAGACCACACCTAGAATATTGCATATAAGTCTGGCTTTTGGGCTGGAAACAGCTGTGCCTGCACTTAATGAATGTGAATTAATCTAATTAGAGATATTTGAGAGGTTTACATTCTTATGGTTGAGAAAAGTTGCTCATAACTGATGAGCTGAACATTCCACTGGCATTTGGAAGAGTGTTCCCAGTACTGTTGAGCATGGTAGTCATCATTGTCTGTATCCTTGTGACTGTTCCCAGTGAAGGTGATGACACATGTTCTCTAATTCTGATAGAATTAGCAACTATTGTTACTTCAATCTTCTGATTTTATAATTTTCCAAACACAAACCAAATCCCCCAATGCTGCACTGTATAAAACTGATGAGTAACAGTGGGCAAAGTACTTGATGTTACTGCAGAATTTCCAGGATTTTCACTGTCAGAAACACCAGTTCACTGTTGGATGTTTTTTTTCTAACCTAGTAATGTCATTGCTCTTTCATGTGATGGTGGCCTCACCCAGCAAAATACCAAACAATTAACAAGGGCCAACAGTTTTACTGATTTGGGTAGGTTTGACACAGGTCTAACCTAGAAGTAATCTAGAATTGTTAAATTTCTTGCTGTAAGGAGAGTTATCAGTCCCCAGTTTGCCAGTGAATTTTCCATTTTCAAATGTCCTTTCTGTTTCAGGGAGAGCTGCATAAGCAGTGTGCAAGTCAAGGTGAACTTGACTCCTACAAAGAATATGCTGCCCAGATCCAGCATGTCAGAAAGCCATTTAATGCCTCTCAGTGTGGATGGGAGCCATTTGGTAAGGCTTGGTTTTGTGGTTTTTTTTTTTTTGTTTTGGATTTTTCTTTCATAATAATGAGCTGATATTTGTAATTAAATTATTTGCTTCTAGCTATTTCTTCACATGTGAGAGATGTGCTTGAAAGGGGTGTTTTGTTTTCCATGTCCTCACTGATTCCTTCACAGAAAGTTGACTTACCTTATGATTTTTTTGCTACTTAAAGTCACTTAAACAAGTGATATTATTTTACTTGCCATAACTAAGAGATGGTTTCAGTGGATCAGTTTTCAGTCAAAAAATGGGGTTTGTCTTTATCATGTCTCTTTAGGAAAAAAGGGTGAAGAATAAAATCAATCATTATAATTTTCTGCTTGTTTAATTCAGGCAATCTTTTAAGTGAAATTACTTGGTGCTTATCTAAATTGGAACTTTGCAGAGTCCTTATCTGCCTGAAGGAATATTTTTCTCTCTATTTTAATGAAGAAAAAGGGGAGACTTTATTGCAGGAGAGACTTGACAAATCACTGGATAGTTTATGAACATGCCCTTTCACTTGAATAGAAAAAAAATATTTGCCTGCTGAACAATTAAATTTTAATTTAATCGTATTTCACTTTAAATGAGACTTTGAATAATTCCTTGACAATTTTATTGCCACCAGAAGCATCAGTGAAATAGATTAGTCCATTCTGTCAATGTGCCAGTCCACCCCAGTCTGTGTAGCCATACATTCTAATTAGTCTCTAATTAGCAATTAAAAAAAAGTCCTGCTCTCTTCAAAGATAATTAAAGATCTGAGCTCTGGGGTTTCTGTGGACAAAATCCAATGTATTAACTCCTGCTGCAGGGTCTACTGAAAAAATACAATCCCCCAGGTGGAATGCACTTAAACCTGGGGAGTGTTTCTTGTTCCTTGACCAAAGGGGGATTGAGTTTGTTTGTCTGAAATATTGATTGACTTTTTTAATAGAGACTTTCAGCCCAAATGTCCTCCTTTTTCCATGGACATTATTGCCAAGCTGCCCCTCTGGAATGGTGCTCTAGACTTGTTCTTTCAGCTGTTTTTCTGGCAAAGCTGGGAGTGACACTGAAGGAAGGAATTTGTTAATATCTGTGACTTCATGCTCAAAGCCAATAGCAATTGTGGCAATTTATTGCAAATAAATACACAAACTTTCTAGCTATGAGCCCTTGGGAGTTGACTTGGTGTTTCCACCAGGATGGAGCCCCTTTGCTCCCTCCATCCTGTCTGCAGTTCCCATTTAGGTGTGATTGTGGTTGTTTACTCCACAGGGCAGAACTGTGGGGTTTTTATAAGCAGAACTTCTCTGTGCTTTGTCAATATTTGGAAAAAGAAATTCAAAAGGCTTTACCCATTAAAAAAACCCAAAAAACATTAAGGTGATTGTTTAAAAGCCTCTATGATGATGGATTTATATTTTTTTCAGCCATTTTGACTGTAAGGACCTCATGCTTTTGCAACTCATCTTACCACTTTTAATCAAGTCTGTTAAATTGGATTTTGGATTTTCTTTTGCCTAAGGCCTTAAGAAAAGGGCACCTTGCTAATAACTGATGTTTCTTCTGTTCCAAAATGTTTTAAATAAGGTGGAGTTTAGGATGGGCCTGTCAATATTTTCCTAATATGTTAGAGGCAGAAGGGTGGTTTTTTTTTTGTTAAATAAAACATTGGCAAAATGTTTGCTGAAGTCAAAATGTGCCTACTGAAAATTGAATGTCAGTGCACATTCACTGACATTTTTCTTGTTATATGTAAAAATGATTGTGAAGTAATTAGTACATTTCAAGTGGTAATTTGTTTTGAATATTATTCTTAGATAAGAGCAACTACAAACAGCTACTGGGAGCACTGGATTACTCATTTTTGTGTGCATATGCAGTTGGAATGTATTTAAGGTAAAACCCCACTCTCTTTACTGTTTATTTATGAGGCTGTGTGACTTCTGTGATATTGAGTTTTCCTACTGCAGAGTTTCTGATGGAGAGTGAGAAATTGATTGCTGAGAGGAAAAAAGCCAACATGATTCTGAGCCCCACATAAAAAGCTTTTTACCTGCACCAATCTTGACTGCCTTGTGCAGGAATATTTTCCAGATTGAAGTCTAGCCTGTCTTTTTTTCATCTAGAATGTAAATCAAATCAGTTTCCAAATTGCACTGATTGGGTTAAAATGATTTGCTTCCTTAAGTCAAATAATGGGATCAGACACCTCCTAAAAATAAAACCAAACCCATCTTAAAGTGTGCAGTCTTAGCTGCTGCTTGGAGATGCTTCTTTTTATTGACTAAAGCCAGAATTGGTAGCAAGGGAGACAAGTGTCACTTCAAATGGCTGGAGACACATAATTTGGAAAATGACTGTGTAAGTAAATGACTTTGAATGTGCTCCAGATGTGTATCTCCCTGAAAGATGGTTGTGCAGATGTCAGAACATAGCAATTAATGAACTTGAAATGTTTTGTTGCTTTTTATTTTTCCCCTGTCAAGGGCTAAAAATTGCTCTTTTGCCACTGCAAAGGCAACCAGCAGTTACCAATAGAGTTCCTCCTCAACCAGAATTAAACAACACAAAATATTCTTCATTTGTGGAGGCTTTTGGGGTGTGATCTCATTTTTAATTATGGCTTTTCTCTTCCTTCCCTGCCCTGTTCCAAGCGGACTCATCGGGGAGCGGCTGCCCATCCGGTACTATCTGACAGGGGGGATGCTCGCCAGTGGACTCTTCACTGCAATGTTTGGATTGGGTTATTTCTATAATGTGCATAATCTGTGGTTTTACATCATGGCCCAGGTAGGCACAGTGTTCATTTAGATACTCAGGGTTCCTCTCATGGTGCTGTTTGGGGTAATACTGGGGGTTTTTCACTTGCACACAGTGATGAGAGGTTGGGTGGGAGGGTGTAAATGATGTCATCTTGTTGAAGACAGGCAGAAGTGATAGAGTGGATACCCCCAGGCTTCATTTTTGAAAAATGGTGGGTTTTTTTTTTACTGGAAGAAATCTTTTGAAAGCAAATTAATGTGTTTCACTCTGTGTCAAATCAGCAATCAAATCCTTGCAAGCTTAAATGCAGGTGAGTTTTAAAACAAGAGTGTTTACTTCTGTCAGTCTGCCAAGACCTGAGTGACACATCCTGGCTTTCTCTGCAGGAAAATTCCATTTACACTGCTAATGATGAGCAGTCTCCCACACTGGTGTGGCTGGGAACAGGCAGCTTATGTAACAAGATTCACTGTGGGAGATTTTTCAGAGCTCAGATCAGGTGTAAAAATAATTTTTACTGTTGGCCTGAAATGGAATTTAGGTCAGGACTAGGGCAGGGTTGTGAGTGGGGCCATTTTGGACAGGTCTGTACCTTGCACTGCTGCTTTCTGTGTTGTTGCAGTATCACTCACCTTTGGCACAAGTGCATGGCAGTGAGCAAGGTGGCACGCAGAGGTACTAACGTGGGGCCAGCACTTCTGTCACCTTGTCACCAGTGAATCTGTCACTGCCCCAGCCCTCTGGGATCAGGTGTTTTCCAGGGCTGGAAATGCCTCCTTTAGGGCTGAGCTGACTGTCTCTCCCCTCTGGGATGTGGTCATTGAGCCCTGTAGCTCCAAGGGTGATGTCACACCACCAATCCCATTGGTTTTTGTTGGGTAGAGTGAGGTTGGTTTTTGTTGCATGTCCAAATGCTCTTTGTACACGTGAGGTTTTGTGTTGTGATATTTGTGTTGTGGTGCAATTGTAGACAGGGAGCTTTTGAGGAGTTGAGATGAGTTAAAGTTCTGTGCAATGTGGAGGCTGAAATAGTTCTTACTTCACCCTGAATATATTAAATTTAATTCCTCCTCTCAGTTTATTTACAAATGTCTGTTAAGCATTTTAAAGTTATCCAGTCTCCCCTAAAGTTATCTTTTTCTGCTTTATTTGATTGCAAACATGCTTTGCCATATGCTCAAGTTGAGATAAGTGTTATGCTGCTGCTGCTTGAGTGTGGGGAATTCACTTCTCAGTTCAGCTCAGAGCAGTGTGATTTTTGATAAACACGTGACTGAATTACAGTATTCTGTGATTTAAATCATAAACTAATTATAGAGATTTAAGGAGAGGGAAGAATCTGCAAAACTTTAACTTGTTTGTTCTTGAGGGGGGGGAAAAAAATGCTTTCAAAACCCCCCCACTAAATTTCTAAACTCAAAAGCATTTGTGTAGACTTCTTTTCCCAATGCAGCACTCATTAGGAATTAGTGTAGGAACCTGTTTAATGACAGGAAATGTTCATTTATTATTTTTTTACCTCCTTTCAGATAGCTAATGGGTTGGTGCAAACCACTGGCTGGCCAAGTGTCGTTACATGCATTGGCAACTGGTTTGGAAAAGGAAGGTAAATGATACATAATCCAGAGGTTTGGAAGTACAGATCAGTCCATGCTGTGATATTATCTATTTCAATATATTTCTTAGGCTTCTGTGGGTTTGGTTTGTTTTGGTTTTTTGAGATGAAACTAAGCAGTTAGAATTTTGAAAGGAGCTTCCTTTATGCTGCTTATTTTATATATGGGTTTGAAACTGTCTCCCTCCTGTCAAAACAGCGTTCTGTGGTATCTTTTTCAGATGAATTATTTCAGAATTGTGTTAGAATAATTCTTGCAAATATAAACAGTCTAAAACTGCTCTTAGTAAAGGCTGTTATTATGCCATTTTAATGTGAAATTTCCTGTGTTTTCATTTGTGTTTCAAAACAGTTGTCAGGGCATAACTGTAAAAAATGCCTTTGTGTAATGTCTTTTTTATAAACTTGAAAATTTAATTTAGAAGGCAAAATACACATGGCATCTGATTTAACCTTTCTTTTATCACCTTCTTTAGATCATCTGGGTCTGTCTTAACCCTGCAGAGATCACTCATGGTGTTTATGTTGTCACACCATACAGTAATTTTCTGTACATTTTGCAAGAGCTGCATGCTAAACCCACTGGCTCTGATAATGATTGATGCATGTAGCATATAAAGATGCAACTATGGGACCATCCTTTGTAGAGCATTATTGTTAATCAGTTCCAGAGAAGAATGTCCTGAAATTCAGTATTTGATTTTTATATAAACCACAGAATAGTTAAAAAGATGTAGCCTCAAAGTAATTTTCCATTAGGAAATGCAGAGAATGGTAACTGTCATATAATATGGAATGAGACTGGGGAGTCTGTGCAAAATAAATACATTTATTCAGGCTTTGCTTTGTGCAAAAGCAACATCCTTTACTTCTAGGATGCTACACACTGGGCTGGTGAGTAGGGCTCTGGTTTAAATGTCAGTGACCTGGTCCTTGTTTTCATTCTGCTGTAAGTCCATGAAGCATGAACAGATCTCTTAGATCTTGTCTTCAGGCTATGGAAAAGATTGGGGTTTGTTCAAGTTAGGCTGCTCCAGGTAAAATCCTGCTGAGGGCAAGGCAGGTTTCCCATGACTTAAAAGGGAAAAAAAAATCCCTGCTGTCTTGACTTCAGTGGGATTTTTTTAAGCTTTACCTTAGCTCAGATGGAGCTGATGTGTGTTTTATCCAAGCTTGTGAAGCTGTCATCTTCCACCAGAGCCCAGCAAGTCCAGAATGGGATCAGGAAATACTGAATTTGCTCCACATACCCTGTATAGTTTGTTTTCTTCTGCATGACAAGTCTTACATGTCCTGCAAGCACCAGATTATCAATGCAGTGTGTTTGCAGGAAGATTTTTATTCCTTAAAGGCATCAGACATGCTACACAGCATCAGCATATTTGTTTTAATCAAAGAAACTATTTAGAAATATGCAAGCCCTAGTGGTGTTTTTAAATGTCAGTAAGTGCAGGATAAATTCAGTCATGCACAGAGAATTTACAAGTTTTATTGGTATTTAGGTGCTTTGAAACTGCCAGATGGAGATTGTAGCATAAATAAATGACCAGTTGAAGAACCATAAGATAAATTTCACTGACACCACAGATGTGCAGCCATTTTGATACACTTTTCTCAAGAGATTAATGCTGATAATGAATGTTTGGGGGTTTGTGTGTTTTGTTTTTAATGCAGGAGAGGTTTGATCATGGGAGTCTGGAATTCGCACACTTCAGTGGGGAATATCTTGGGATCCTTGATTGCTGCTTACTGGGTGTCCACGTGCTGGGGTCTCTCCTTTGTGGTGCCTGGGGTCATCGTGGCTGTCATGGGGGTTGTTTGTTTCCTGTTCCTGATTGAACGTGAGTGCTTCAGTGGGACACAGCCACAGAGGGTTCACACTTCTCAAGCTGTACTTGGAGAGCTTCTTCCCAGAACACTTGATGGAGAAGAGCCTGTGTTCCTTCACAGAGCTTACCCAGTCAGAATTAGAGTCATTGAGGTTGGAAAAGCCCTCTGAGGTCATCA
>NC_031768.1:4804653-4840452 GCF_001522545.3 Parus major
CCCTGAGCCTCCCCTGGCCCAGCCTGAGGCCTGAGCTCTCCTCCTGTCCCTGTTCCCTGGCAGCAGAGCCCGACCCCCCCGGCTGTCCCCTCCTGCCAGGGACTTGTGCAGAGCCACAAGGGCCCCCTGAGCCTCCTTTGCTCCAGGCTGAGCCCCCTCAGCTGTTCCTCATCTGGTTTGTGCCCCAGACCCCTCCCCAGCTCCCCTGACAGAATGACACTTGAGAATTCAGCCCCCTGTCCTGTCTTTAGCTCCTGTGTTGATAAATGGTTTAAGTGTATCTTGGCAGAAGGTCCCACCTGGCTGCAGTGCACATTCAGCCCACACACCTATCCTCTGTGCCATGAGGTACAGGGGGCAGCTGATGGAGCAGGTTTTGACACTTTTTAAATTAGAAATTGAAGAGGAATTCCCCATCCTGTCCCTCTGAAGACTTAGAGATGTGAATGCTTGTTTTACTGTAACTGTCCTGCCTCAGGTATTGAATTTTGGCAGGTATAACTAGAATTCTGTAACTAGCTGGACTGCCAGATTAGCACTTTTTATCTGTCCAGTCAGTTTATTGTCAGTAGATTACACTGTTTGAAAGTGTTTTAAGAGATCTTTCTTAGGCTTGTTTTCACTATTAGCTGTGTGTGGTGTTTTATTTCAGATCCTAAAGATGTCAGTTGCTCCTGCACACCATCCAGTGTAAGTAAATGCATTTTCTTTTTGGATTTTTTGCCTCCTAATAGACAGATTTATTAAGATGGTTCTGTGAATCAAATTGTCTGTGTGGCCCTTTGTGCCAAGCTGTTGTAACTGATCCTGTGCTTGAGGCAGTGATTCATCTTCTGTGCTTCACTGGTAAACCAGGAGCTTATTTTCTCTCAAAGCAGATGAATCAAGAGGTGAATTAATTTGTTTGAACTGAAGTTTTAGAGCAGTTGATCTTACAGTAAACCAAGTAAAAACTGTTCATCTCTTTTTTTTTTTCCTTTTTCTTGTGTTTTATTTTCTTCCTGAGCATCTTTGTGGGGTGTTTTGTGTGGTCAGAATTAAGTATTTTAGAAAATTTTGTGTTAGAGGTTGGAAAGATTTCTTAGGAAATCCCAAGTTACTGTGTGAGGTGATTCCTTTTCTGCCTCATGAAGCTGTGAACCCAAGAAGAGGAAGGCAATCCAAATGGAATTGGAGAAAAGTAAAAAGCAAGGAAAGGCAACAGAGAGAGCATTAGGAAGACTGGCTGTGTTTAGCTTCTCAGAACAAAATATCATTCCTGGCCCACTTTTATTCAAGATTGTGCTCCCAGGTTGATCTTGTTTCATGTTCCCTGAGACTCTGCTCTGTGTTTCTCTTCTGCAGCCAGAATCTGGAGCAGTTCTTGCCCCAGGCTCCAAGGAACCCTTGGCCAGTCACATCTACCACATTTCCAAGTATTTTTTTGGAATAGTAGAGGGGATTGAGAGAACAGGGATGAGGTTTCTCATGTCTGAGGACAAATCAGGGATGTCAGTGAAAGTCCCAAGAGCATCCCACATAGAAATTGTCTGTACATGTGAATTCATATGCATTTTCTTTGCCAGTCTCACAGGTAGATTGTAAGGGTTGATTGCTCTTTTTTTACCACCTAATATTTCCAGATCAGTGTAGTTACACATGTTAAATGTTCTTGAATAGGGCCTGAAGGCAACTTTTCTAGTTTGTGTTCTCTCTTCTTCACCAGTTAATGTTTTTTTTTTAATCTTCATATGAAGCACTTCTGATAAAACTTCTGAATGCTTTTGATGGTCTGTGGAACTCTTATTCTTAGTTTATTCCTGTGAGACAAGCTGGGCTCACACTGCACTCTATTTTTCATTTATTTCTCTTTCTCTTTCATTTATTAGAAGTAACTTCTGTATAGTGTGAGAGTATTTTAAGTGACTCTCATTGCCTGCTGTTAAGAGTCCCATTTTCCTTAGCTTTCCTGTAGTTCAAAGCATCATTTTTACAGAATATCCAGTTAAGCCTCATGGAAATAAATATTTATTTGTTTCAAATACACTTTAACTGGAAAGCATAACTAAAGCACTCTGCACAGTATGTTGCTCATATGTCTCAGTGTGGAAAATTCTGACACAGAATATCTATTTACCATGATATTTTTAACAAAAATGTAGTATTTTAGGAGCTGTTTCCCCCAGCTGCAGAAAAGGAGGAGTTTTTGACTCATTCTTCACTGGTACAGCAGCAGGGTCACTGCTCCAGGCTCCCCCTCACTGTGTGAGATGCATTTGACCTTCTGTTTCCCTGGAAACCTCTCTCTGCAGAGCAAAAGGCATCACTTCTTCCTCCCCTATTCCCATTTCACATCTGGAAACCTGAGAGGAGTTTATAACAGGGCTTCCCCACTTGCCCATGACCCTTCTCAGATTGAGATTTGCCTTGTCCTGGGGAGCTTTATTTCATTGGAACTGCTCAAATACCTCAGTCCTGAGTGGTCTGCAGGGATTCAAAACTCTTGTGCAAGGGGCTTCTGTACAGCACAGAGAGGTGGCCTCAGAAATTAATTAGGTAAGAGTTCTAGATGTCTGGATGCAGATGTAATGATGACAGTTTCTGACTGTAAAGAAAAGTGAGTGCTAATTGGAGGGACTTTCATGTAGTAAAATAGGGAGAAAATACCTCATCTGTGTTGTACAAGGGATAGAATTTAGCAGCTGTAAAAATACTTGCTGTCCTCTTTTTTCATTCAGTCATTCAGGTAACAACCTGAATAACTATTTGCTTTTGCAAATAGTTAGAAATCCTTTTGAGGCATTAAACATGCACATTTGGTCTCCTCATAAGGCTGTGGCAGGTAATTTTGGCCAGATATCCTGGGTAGGTGCAGCAGTTCTACAGGCTGGTGCTAAAAACTAAATCTCTTTGTGGAAGAATGAGGCCAGTTAAATTTAAGCACCACTAAAATAAATGCTCAGCACGAGGGAAGGACTTGGAGTTTATATTAAGATTCAAAGATCAGGGTCCTCTCTGTGTGATGTCACTGTCTTGGATGAATTTGGTCTACTGTTTATTTGCAGCATGGTCGAGAGCCCAGTATTTCCACAGAGTTTGTAGTGGTGAGTAATCTGATTTCACTGAGTTGTCCAAAACCACAGATGGAGAGTCAGGCACAGAGCCTTGAGCGTGTGGTTCTTTCTCTTTATTCTCTGGTTTCCTGGGCTGTGCTTCATTTGCCTGAATTCATCTTGGCTCTGATTTACCCATCTGAAATTTGTTTCCAAATAAATGCTTGAGGACAATAAAGTGCTTTCAAATGCTGGCATTGGAGGCTTAATCTTGACTTTCTGAAGGGCTCTACCTATGACAAATGCAAGTGAGAAGTCAGTGGGTTTTATTCAGAGTTGCTGCACTTCCTTTATGAAAGTCAAAGAGGAGATTTTAATTTTTTTTTTATTATCCCCTTTGGGAAATGTGATTTAGAACTGGTTTTATTACCTCTCATATTTTCTCCCTGTGTCTTTTTTTCCCCATAGTTACGTTCATACAAACCTGCCTTTGTACTCTAGGAACTTCCTTTGTCTTGACTTTGCATTCCCAGAAATCTCCCCTCCTGTTGCAAAGTGCTTGTGCATTTGAAAATTACCAGGCTGCAATTTTTATCTCCTGAAAAGGAGGAAGAAGCCTAAGAATTAAATGTGCAGCCTCTCAGTCTAGTCCTTTTCCCTAGACATTTTCTCCTTACCACAGTAAATCTTATTTTTTGACAGTCAAATGAAAAAGTCATTCATTTTTCCTCTGCTGAGCTGCTGATTAAAAATGTCAATGCCTTGTCTCCAGGTGATGGATTTTCTTCCCCTTGGAAGAAAACCATGGTTCTTGTAAATCACAGTTCTTGTAAATCGTGATTCTTGTAAATCACATTTTTTACAAGAGCCAGATTTTCTGTAAGATAAAACTTAAAAATCTGTTTTATCAGACCCTGGGGGCTCAAGTGCTGTTGGTTTATTTTGAGGAATGCATGTCCAAGACTGCCTGTGCTTCAGCTCTGTACTGAGCTGCAGAAATACCACAGTTTACCCTCAAAAATATTTTTTCTTCTTAGAAGGATTTGATTGATGAAGGGCAGTTTGTCTAAAAAATACTGAAATACATAGTCTTGGGGGTTTTTTGGGGGGAGGAGGAATAATTACCCAGTGATTGATCTTGAGCTGGATTGTTCAGTGAGGTTTTGCATTCTTTTTTTATTTGTGGTGATGAGCTTGAGGAGGGGATTATTTGGGACAGAGTTTGTGGGGTTTTTTATTGTTCTGTCTTGTTTGTTTTTTTCTATGTGGCATCCACATAGAAACACACTTCAGCACCTCATCCCTGAGGAATACACAGTGCTTGTTTTGGACTGAAAAATAGGTTGTCCATACCTGACTGCAAACCTGCTTTAGAGCTGTAGATTTAATTCATCTCATAAATCTGAATGTCCCTGGTAAATCTTTCTAGTCTAAAGATCTCAGAATGGTGTTTTCCAGTGAATGCAGTTTGGTGTGAGCTGATGCAGGAATGTACTTGTTAATAAGTAAGGATAAAAAGCAAGTCCATCTGGTGCCTAAAATGTAGCTTTTTGTCTCATTTTTTTCTTCTGGAACTTTCTCAGGCTCCTCATCAATACTCCTGTCCACGAGAACACATTTATGGGCTAAAAGAATATAGTGCTGTAGAATATAAGGGAAAGGGATGAACTTTTCTCTCAAAGAGATTAAGAAAGTGAAAAATCAAGGTTTTCATGAAACAAATCAACTTGTGTAGTTGCTGCTGGAATCATCTGCTCAAGAGCAAAAACTTAGTTTGCAATGTCAGTAAGTTCAGTAGAGGAAAAAGCAGCTAGAGATGTTGAAAGGGGCATGACTGTGCTCTGAATTCAGCTTCTCCTGTATCAAACCAGTGTGAAATAAGCTTTCAGATCAATTTGTGAGTGCATTTTATGTCTGTTGCCATAGGTCTGTGTAAGTACTTGAAAATCTCAAAATACACAGTCATCAAATTAAAGATTCTCCAGTTGGGGTTATGTTTATGTTACAATGCACAAAAATTTGTTCCAGAGAGATGATTGATGCTAATGTAATCCTTAAAAAAACAAACAAAAAAACCAAGCAGCAAAAATACAGAGTTTGTTTTCTTTTTTTTTAGAGTTCTAAAACCTTCCTGAACGGCGCCTCTCGGTGCAGAATCCAGATGCCAACCTTAAATGCTAAAGAAAATGGCAAACCTCAGGTAAAATATAAAACATTGCTGTAAAATAGCATAGAAGACTTCTCAAGGCTCACTTGAAACATTTTCTGTTTGTAAAGATTGCTCCTCTTTTTATGATGCTGAAATCTGCTTCCATCTTCAGACACAAATGTAAATTCAGATGAGGGAAGTGAGCTTTACCTGCCATAAATAATGCAAACTGAGCTCTATGAGATGGCTGTTATTGCTCAATTGATCTCCTTTTTTTTTTGTGGTTTGACACAATTCCATCAAAAATAATGCACTGCAAAATCCTTTGAAAACAGTCCACTTGAAATATTTTAATTATGTATATTGTGTCCTGTCCTTGCAGTCTCACTTCTCTCCCTTTTCCTTTCAAAGCTGTCTGTACTTACAAGATTATATGTGGAGATGGAGAGTTCTAAATATAAGCAATTATTCACAAAAGTCTTGCTTAAAACTCTTTACCATAAAAGCTGTTTTTTCTCACTAGAAAATGAATTCTGGACTTGCCCATTTTGTGGGCAGAAAAACATTTTATCTTCTGATGGACATGAACTGAAGATTTCCATTTGAAATTTTGTGTTTGTATTCAGTACACTCAGCACATTGTATCCTGAGAGGATAACTTTTTTTTTTTTAACTTCTTTCAGACTTTTCCAGGAAAATAGAAACTTCCTGTTCTCTTTATCCTTTGCCCATAGAATAATAATGAGCATTCACAGGGTGGAACAATCGGTGCTGGTAAAAAAGTTTTGAAATTTTTGTTAAGGAAACACTTCAATACAGCTTAAACCCCCTCTGTACTGAGTTTATTATTTTTGTTTTGAGCTGCCCAACAGCAGTCTCTAGCCCAGAAACCATTTGTTATTTCACAACCAGCTGGAAGGTAAGGGGGGGTGTAAGAATATCAGCAGGTGTTTTTAGGCAAGATGGAATTTAGAGAAGAAATTCTTTTAAGTTTATGGAAGAAAGGGTGGGTGAAGCACTGGAACAAGGTGCTCAGAGAAGCTGTGGCTGTCCCATCCCTGGAAGTGTCCAAGGTCAGGCTGGATGGGGCTTAGAGAAACCTGGGATAGTGGAAGAGGGCTGGAATTGGATGATCTTCAAGTCCTTTCCTACTCCAGCCAATCTATGATTCTAAATCATGATGACAAAGCTAAAAAAACACGTAAATCAGTAGACAGACATTTCCCTTTTTCACTCTGCTGGTGCCTCTGCTGCCACCCTGTGAAGGGTCTGCCAAGCAAAGGGTGAGGGAAATGTACCCCTCTCCCTCTGACTGGTGTCCCTTGGGAGCAGGACAGAGGGGAAACACTGACAGTGAACCTGGGGGAATTGCTGGCAATCCTGGAATATCCCTCCCTTCCCTCTCCACCCTGCCAGCTGGGCTGTGTTTGTAACACAGAGTCTTAACAAGGTTTAAAAAGAAACGAAAAAAAATCATTAAAACCCCTTCTTTGTCACTCTTTGGGGCTTCCTGATTTTCTGCCAGTGACAGAAGAACATCTTTTTCCTGCCAGAGCCAAACTGAACATCTTCCCCTTTTTGCAGGGGTTGTGTTGCAGTTATTTGGAGCTGATTTTCACAGTCAGCTTTTGAGCCTCTACAAACAGCAGATGTTTTGCATTTATGGGATGGTCTCCAAGCACACTGCAATGGCAGCTTTTATTGGGTTTTCATTGACCTCTGCAATTACTGTAAAAAGGAAGCAAATACTCAGCATCTGCAGTGATAGAAAGCAGAATGTGTTTTTGGCTGCGTGACCTGAATACCTCTGTGCCTTCATTGCTGCTTATGTTAGGTTGGCCTCATAAAAATGACAAAAAAAATTGTGATATAATGAATCCTTCCCCAGAGATGAAGAGTGTGCCATGTGCCTAATCATGCTCTGAGACAAGCTGGCCAGGCTGTACAAAGCCATCTCTGCCAAGCACAGACTGCTGGGTTTATATATCCTTTAGCTATGTGCAGCATAAAAACCCCCAAATCATCACCAAAAGTTTCCAGTGTGAGCTTAAATAAGTTGTTTGGACTTTGGTCACCTCTACTGCAATATTTACCTGCTCTTCCAAAGGAGATTTAGAGCTGCTTGTCTGAGAATGAGCAGTGTTGTCTCAGACAGTCCTGGCTGAGTTTGCTGTGCTGATTGTGCAGCATCCATCATCAGACACCATCTAGAATCCAGTGGGGAGCTTCACTGCTTAAACCCTTTTTTTCCCCCTCTTTTTCCCCTCTCTCTGTCTCATTTTTTTAAAAAAATAATAGCTTATGGTTTGAACTGGTGCTGTTAAAATAGTTGAAGTTTTGAAGTTGCTCCAGTAATTCAGAAGATGAATATTTTTTATGATGATAGGGTGACTCCTGGGCCATGACATAGATTTGCACTGCCATGTCAAAGGTCCCTAGGTGTTTTTTCTGTCTTCTGGGTAATGCTTTTTCACCTGAGCCCAGACAGTGCACTCCTCTAAGTCCTGCATCCCATCTAACAATCATGTCTAGAATTTTGGATGCTGCCTGGCAGCTTCTAAAACTGTGCTGAGTGTCTGGGTTCAGGTGTCCAGATGGTTCCCTGGTGCCCTCTCCTAAATGATGTTCTTTAAAAACAGAATTTATTTAGAATCACTGAGTATAAAATAGCAGAATTGAATTTTTCCAGCACTTTCTTTGTCCTTCCCCCATCAGCTTAGCAGATATTAAAGTTTTCATCTTTGCAATAAGCATTGGAAATGGAACAGCCTGCTGTTATATCCTTTCTAGCCTACAGTCAAATATATATTTGAGGTTTAATTCTTCACTGAGGCTTTGTTCAGGTGCTGAAGAATTAGGAGAAAGAAGACAGTGTGTAGAATACATAACTAGGAAAAGTACACAGCTTGGTAAAACCTCCCAGCAAGCAGGTGAAAGTGAGGGTAGCTACATCCCATCCTTTTTCCAAGTTGGAAAAGAAGTACTGAGGGCTATTTATACCTGATTTATTTTTTTTTCCTATGTACAGCTGTAAGATGTACATTTCCAATTCTATTCTGAGAGTTCACTTCAGTCTGGTAGAGGATTAAAAATAACATAAACCCTCCTGGCTACACTGGGATGGCTTGTTCTTGTGGAGTGGTAACTTGCTCCACAAGTATTCTTAGCAGCCAGTGGAATTCTTGGAATAAAATCCTTCCTAGTACTAGAAAGGAACTCAGAATTCACAAGTTAGGCAATGCTGGTGAACTCCAGGCTTTTATATTTTGGCACTTGCAATGTTCAAATGGAACAGATTTAAAAAAAATAATAAAAATAAGTTATTACTTAATATAAAGCACTCACTGTCCATAATTCATGTGGAAAGATGGCCTGTACCTAGATCAGTCAGTAAGATGATGTTTCAGAGTCTGGAAAACAGGCTTGGTATTTCTGCAGGAAAAAGATAATCCATTATTTCATACAGAAATTCATCCTTGTAGAAATTTCTCATACACAATGTTGTAGGACTCAGTAGCTTGTCAGCTTTAGTTAGACCACATTTATGTAGTGGGGTGAGGGAAGATTGGAAACTGTTTTATTCCATTGGATGTACTCATAATATTTGGGAGTTTTGCAACTTGAAATTGTTCTTCAGTAGAACAGAAACTTGATTCTGTTATGGACTGTATGCACTCAGAAACATCCTGATACCACCTGATATTCTGAATATAGTCTCTGCTCTCTCTGTGTACTCTGAATGTCCACACCAAGACAGTTTTAAGGGCTGTAACTTTCTGTGATAAAATAGATACTTGTTCTTAAAAATTATTTTGGGATTGTTGGATTTCTCAATACATATTTTGTGTTTTTGTTCTTTCCTCTCTCTCATCTGTTGCTGGGGGATGTTGCAGGATCCAGAGATGCAGCATTTACTGACTGACCCTGAGAACTGCAGCCTGACACTGAGCCCCAGCTCTGTGGCCACTGGGGAAGGAAGGCATGGGACATCAGCCATCAGCTTCCTTGGGGCCCTGAGGATACCTGTGAGTGCCTGTGCTGCTCCTCTCTAAGAACTGAATTTTGCTTCAGAATTCATATTTCTAGGTGAATTCATAAGTTCTAGGTGGTGCAGTAGTGGATATTAACTTTGCATCAGAGTCTTGAAATGTGGAGGACTTTGGGCTTGGTTTATTTGGAGGAAAGGAGGCTGAGAGGAGACCTCATTGCTCCCTGCAGCTTCCTGGGGAGGGAAGGTGGAGAGAGAGCTGCTGATCTCTCTGATAATGTTCAAGAGACATTTGGATAATGACTTTATCAACTTGTGTCAGCCTGGGAGGGGCCTGGCAGTTGGGCAGGGTGGTTGCTGTTGACTGAAATTGTTTATTCTGTCCTAAAGTCTGTTGTAAAAGTTGACTGAACCTAATGACATGTAGCTGTTAAGGGTGGAATAGCAAAGTGAGTCCATAAGCACTTCTGTCTGTCAGAATTTCCTTCTATGGCTTCCCTTTCTACATTCCTCAGCATTGTTTTAAAAAGTTTTAATCTTAAAATCTCTTTTCTGAGAAGTTTCAGGCAGCCCAAATATTTGGACTGCTGGCAAAGGAAATGAAGTTTCCTCAAGGTCAGAACCTGTCATTTTTGATTGTCCTCTCAACCTTAACCCTGAATGCAGAAGTAGATTATTGAAGAAGAGGATTATTTGCAGATTGATTTGGACCACATGTAGAGTAAAAAAAATCCTGCACCCAACCACTGTATTCCTGCATCTTCTCATCATGTTCAGTCTGGTCCTCAACTGTTTTTCCTGTGGCAAAGTGGAAGCAGTGGGTGAAAAATTCCTGCTGCTGCCACCTGGAATCTCTGAAACCTGTGGTATTTGTCCTGCCTGTTGTTGGGAGGGGACACAGCTTCATGTGGAATGTGTGTGCTGTTCCTCAGGATAGCTGCAGCCCTCCATACCAGGGATTTCAGAAAGCTGGTTCCAAACAAGAAGTGGTCAGATGGTGAAGGGAATGAAGATGGGTTAATTTGGCAGTCCAGTTGCAGCTCTGTGCAGTAAATGCACTTTTATGTGTCCAGCAGGAAAGAGGATGGAGCAAGTGAGAGCTTTAAACAGGTCATTGCTCAATCTGTGATGTGCTCTTACATCTGCACTGTGTCAGACTGGTTTACTGGCTTTTTATAGAGCTGAAGAGTAAGGCAGCAATCTTGAACCCATCTGAAGGAAGGAGATAAAGAGCACAAAAAGATGCCAGTTTCTCTAGAACACACTCCAAAACTGTGTAACAACTTTATTTAAGGGAAATAAATATGCAGGTGTCCCAAACAGTATAAAACCCTTCACATTCATTTCTGTGTTCTCTGCTCAGGTTATTCAGTACCATTTTAGTGTTCTCTCTTCAGGCAGTTCAGTACAATTGAAAGGAAATAGGTAAGTAAAATACCACAGTCTGCTCAGAGTGCAAGGTTTGTGCTCTCAGAGGAAGAATACTTCTTGGGAATTCATGACAGAAAAATCAAAGCCTAAATGCTTCCTAGAAACCATTTTCATAATGCTCTGTGAAAGCAAATAGCTCTGTCACAATGCTAACTCCCTGTTTTCATTATTCTCTCAGGGAGTTGTGGAGTTCTCCCTTTGTCTCCTGTTTGCAAAGCTGGTGAGCTACACTTTCCTCTTCTGGCTTCCCCTCTACATCACAAATGTAGGTGAGTATTACAGGAAAGGGGTACAGAATTGTGGCTACAAAGTCTCTGCAATAATAAGAAGAAAATAAACATTACTGCTTCTGAAAGGCTTTCTCTGCTGCAGTATCAGGGGAGTTGTAAGTCACCAAGCAGGTTTATGAATTCAGTGTTATGAGAGGGTGTTTTCAAAACAAGCAGAAGTGTCTGGCTTATCATCAGTAATTCCAGGCATAAATGCTGTGTCTTTGGCTCTTGCAAACAAATCAGAAAGTTTTACTTTCTAACAATATTTTTCATGGCTGAAATGTACTATGCATTAGTAAACATATACAAAACATTAGAAACATGTACAAAATAATGTAAATGAGTTTTTTTGTCTGTTCAGTGCTGATGTTTTGATTTTTTATACTTCTAGAGTGCGAGATGGACCAACTTTTTAGCTAGTTCTGTTGCAATAGGAGAAGGGGTAATTATTTTAGACTAAAAGAGGGTAGGTTTAGACCAGATATAAAGAATTTTTTCTGCAATGAAGGTGATGAAATGCTGCAACACCAAACCTGTGGGTGCCCCATCCCTGGAAACATTCAAGCTCAGGCTGGATGGAGCTCTGGGCAACCTGATCTAATTGAAGATGTTCCTGCTCATGGCAGAGGGTTGGACTGGATGATCTTTAAAGATCCCTTCCAACCCAGACCATCCTTTAATTCTGTGATTATAAAAGTTGTAAAATGTCTCTTCCAGTGAGAGTAATTGCATTCAAAGTCTGTATTGCCAAATACCTGCTTTTGTTTTTATTTCTTTTACACAACATCATCTTATTATTCTGAATAAAGAATTCTGCTGTAAGATGCCTTTGCTCTGGCATTACAAGACTGCTGAGATTTCCATGTTTTATCATCCAGAAATGAGATAAATGTTTTGCTTCTCTCACCAGAGCATCTTGATGCCAAAAGAGCTGGGGACCTTTCTACGCTGTTTGATGTGGGTGGGATCTTTGGTAAGTTTTAATGTTATTTCACTTTTGATCACAGCAGTTCAGGAAAGGCTCTGGTGTACACAGCTTAGATATTTTATAGTTACATATTTATAACTATTTTATAGTTATTTTATATATTTATTTTATGCATTATTTCTACTCAAAAATATGTTTCATGCATTATTGCTACTCAAAAAGAGTAGCAGTAAAGGTGCTGAGCTGAGAGTTGTGTTGAAAAGTGAAAATCTAGTAAAATACCTTTACAGCCAGTGATACTGTTCAGCACAGACTGGAATAGTCAAATTATGGAATCTTTTATCTCCATCAGCTCTGGCCCATGAGTCTTGGTCACCACCCATCAAAATAGTTCCTTTTGTCAGTCTAACTTCAGAGAACTGTGCCTGTTTGTGTGGATTTTGTGGGCACAAAGGTTAATGGCCATGGGTGTTCTGGTTTGTTTTTTTCTTGATACCTTTTATAACTGTATGTGATAAAACTAGGAGATCATAGTAATAATAATGAGGACTAGGCTATTCCTTTATAATTTTCAGGGTGACCACTGAATAAATTTTCATGCTAGTGCAGACAGTTTAGCTCGTTTCCCTGTGGCTGCGGGACATGGACAGAGAACCAGGTTTTCTATTGCACATGGGGAATTAAGAGACCAGTGAGTGGATACCAGAACTCCAGCAGTAGGGCCATGTGGCACCTGGTAAAAGGCTTTTTGCCTTGGATATTTGGAATAAATAACAAGGAGGAACAAGTGTCTGCTTCTGTTGCCTTCAGGTCAGAAGTGGTTGGGTTAATGAGGATGTTGCTGTGTGAATTGTGTAACTATGCAGTAAAAGCCATTGGGTTCTGTTTCATTAAATTAAACTGATGTTTTCTGTGCAGAACACACACTGAATGATTTCCTCACCCCTGTGTGCTCTTTCAGGTGGGATTTTGGCAGGTCTCATTTCAGACAGGCTGGAGAAGAGGGCATCAACCTGCGGAATGATGCTGCTGCTTGCAGCACCCACAGTAAGAGCCTGCCCCTCTCTCACAGCCGTGGCTGAGGCTGTGACACCATTCCCTGGACAGTTCTGCAGGCAGCATCTCCCAGCCTGGATGTAAAGAGTCCAGGCCAGACTAAAAACTGGCATGAAAAGCTGAGCAAGTGTAGATATTGGGGCTTAATAAGCAAACAAGCCTAATGTATTTTTTTTTTTTGTTACAGAATATATGGAAAGTTTCACTCTCTTGTAAAATCTGATGTTCAGTTGTTAGCCAGAATTTTAGCTGCTCAAAGGCTAAAATTTCTGAGCTGTAACTGTTGGAAAACCAGCAGATGGACATGAGAGAGACATTTTTATTTGATTTTTTCAAGAGTTGTATTCTGTGCTGTGTTGAAGTTGGAGAGTTTAAAATTGATCTCATAACACAGCCCTTCCTTCTGAAAGCACATAGAGGAGTGGGATCCTACCCCTTATCTCCCTTCTGTGTCCAATCAAACAATCATTCTACTGTGGCCTAAAAGGGTTTAGTAAAACCTTTTTTTTTATATTTCATGTAATACCAACTTAAGATAACCTTGTAGTTAACATGGAGCAAATGGGGAACCCAGGATTAGTCCATATATTGATACTCTGAGTGCCTATTCATTCCCTTTACAGCTGTACATGTTCTCTGCAGTCAGTAAAATGGGCCTTGAGGCTACTGTAGGTGAGTATTTTTAAATTATTCTGCCTAGCTTTCTATGAACTTTGCATTTATGACCTTTGATGTTCTTTCTTTTTTTCCTTTATTTTCTATTTTATCTCTTCTTTAGAGGAAGAAGTATGGAATCAAATGCCTTAGATTTGATCTCGCAGGGTTTTTACAGGTTGAAGTGGGGAGGCAGGAAGTGAGTGAGGGGTGGCAAGAGAACAGATTTAGTTAACATCATTAGTCTTTCTGGAGCTTGTGTCAGCACAGGTTTTTTTATATCCCTTGTTCCAATTGTCAGAGATGCTTAAATATTGCCTGTAGTGCTTTTGACAGCAGTATTAGCTTTATTTGAATAGGCTGAACTGACCAGTTAGCTCTAACCAGAAATGAAAACGAGTGCTGGCAGTGGTGTCTCACCTACCCAAGGCCTCCTTCACTTTTGGGGTCCCCTGGTGCTGTTCAAGGAGAGAAGGGAGTTGTGGGTGTGCCTTGTGAGCAGCCCCTGCCCTCATGGTCAGTTTGGTCAAATATTCCCCTTTCTGTGACCTGCCAGGATCAATAAAGACCTGGGAAGTGCTTTTGGTCTCAGCCCCATCTGCTGGTATGTTTGAGAATTCAAATCATGGAGTGAGCATTAAAAAGAGACAGGAATAGATATGTTTTTTGTCCTTTCCCAATTCTGTATTGGGTCAGGGGAGCCAAGGAAGGATTAAACCACTTGGGAGCCATAGGCTGTGATGTCTCCTGCAGTTATGGTGAACAGTTTTTCATGCAACTCACATTTTCTTTTTCTCTTTTTTTCATTTTTAACTTGGAACAGTGATGCTGCTTATCAGTGGTGCCCTGGTGAATGGCCCTTATGCCCTGATCACCACTGCTGTCTCTGCTGACTTGGTGAGTTTTCCCCTGTGATATCTGGCTCCAGAGAGAGCCCTTTGACTCCTGCAGGGTCACCAGGGAAGGGGCTGCATTGTCCCAAAGCAGAGGAGAAAGGAGCTGGAAAGGCAGTGCTGAACTCAGCCACTGAGATTTGTTTTAGAGTTTGTGTTTTAGCATGAATGAGTGCCATGCTTGTGAGAGGCTTCTAAATTATTTTTGACCGCTCACAAGATTGTGGGTGACAGCCCAGATTGAACCTGAAGGTTGCATGCAAAGCCAGGCCTCTGTACAGGTGCCTTATCCCCTTCTATAATTTTGCATTTTTAAATGATTGGAGAGGCTGTACCTGTGTGAGACATGAGCTAGTGATTTAATTCCCATCAGAAAGCTCTATCTGGCACAGACCTCTACAGAAGTAAAGTTATTTAAGTTGTCAGCACTTCCAGCAGGATCAGGTCAGCCAAGTCACAAATGCCATGTGAAAACACTAACATTTCTCAGTAGGGAGACTTTGGAAGTTTGTTTTGTAATGTGCTGGTTCTTAAGGGCACCAGGCAAGAGGCAAAAGTCCTCTTATTGTCTTAAATGCAGGAAAAGGAGCAGGGCAGAAATCTCCAGGCATCCTCTGGAGCCCTGTCCTTGTTCTGGAGGACCAAGGTGCCCACCAGGCAATGCCCATTTCACCCTGCCTTGTTCCAGAGTGCTTGAGGCATCTCCAGAGCACAGAGGCGATGTGGAGGGGTGGGAGATGGATGGTGCTACCAGGGCTCTTTCAGAGCTCAGCTCAGGATGGGTCTCAGCCATCTCTGTCCCTCCAGGGTACCCATAAAAGCCTGAAAGGGAACGCAAGAGCCTTGTCCACAGTGACGGCGATCATCGACGGGACAGGATCTGTGGGTAAGACAAGGCCACCTGCCCCAGCTGTAGCAGGTTAAAACTAAGAATTTTTGAGGAACTGGGCTCTTGAAGTCACATTTTGTGAGGATTCAGAACAGTTTTGGAAATGGGGAACAGCACAAACTGAAACCTCCAGTGGTGCCACAGCTGAGGGTGGGAGGAAGGGGGGATGAGGGATACTGGGCACAGACAGGAAAAGGAGGTGGCACTGGGCTGTCCTGGGATCAGGGATATTTTATTTATGCCCTCCATATGGAAGGGAAAACTGAGTAAAATTCAGCTCAGTACTGGATGAGCATTTTGTTGAGCCAAAGGCAGATGTTTATCAAACATCTAAGTCTTCCAGTTTCCCATCTGTACCAGTAATGTTTTGCACTTCCTGGGATCTTTTAATACATCAGGTAATACTCAGTTAACTAGGTGGAAAAATAGATACTCTAATTCAGAATAGCTATATTTCAGTAGAGTAAATGTTACATTGCACAGTTCTCACAGTATATTATATAAAATACCAAAATATAATGTTACTAATTCAATAAATATTATTTAATATGTTAAATAAATATGTAATAATATTATATTTTAGGTGCAGCTCTGGGGCCTCTCCTGGCTGGCCTTATTTCCCCTTCTGGTTGGAACAATGTGTTTTACATGCTCATGGTGGCAGATGCTTGTGCCTTGCTAGTAAGTCTAAAAATTTACATTGTGACTTTCCTCTCTGCTAAACTATCCCAAAATGCAAATTGTCCTTTTGCCATTTAAATATTCTGTGTTGTATTAGACTTCCAGTGGTGTAGGAGATTTTCAGTCTTAAATTTGCAAAATTTAAGAGGCAAATTTGCTTGTTTTGAAATTCTCATCTCATAACTGTCAGTTAATTTTTTGATTAACAAACCTTTATGATTTTTTTAATCAAAAGTGCAGATCAGTTCTGATGCACTTCAATTCCTGAGCAAATACCCAGCTGTTAATTGCTGGCTGAGCAGCTCAGAGCAGGCATAATTGCAGGTAAACCTTCATACTTAGACCTAGAAGTTGCCTCAGATTCCACTCACAGAAGAATCACTTCTGTTTTCTTTTGATCAAAGCCACACAAAATGTTTTCCTACGTTGCTGTATCACCAAAATCACCCTTATAATGAAGCTGTTGAAAGTTAATACATCCCATTTTCCAGATGGGCCCTGAAACATCTGTTCTAAATTTGATGAGGAACTGGCAATCCTGGCTTTTGACAGTAACCAGGAGCAGATGTTTGGTGAAAAAAAGAGTGCACAGGTGGTGTCTTGGTCCAAAGCACTGAGCTCTGGGCTCCTGCAGAGGAGCTGAGAGTGTCAGACCATTCCCTTCCTGGCACAAGAAAATCAGAAAACCTTTTGAGTCACAACTGAGGCATTTTTTTCTAAATTCAAATTAAACCCTGACTTTAAAAGTAACATTTTCATGGTTAGGAGTAATTTTCTGGAAATGAAATAAATAAATTAGAGAAGTTAATAGCTGAAGTATTTTGCCACTGGTAGTCAGCAGCTTTATCCACAGCAGCAAATCCTGGTTTGTGCTGGTTTCAGTATTTGGTATTTTGTGCTGCACAGTGAGGCTTGGGAGGTTGTCAGATTTTTCCTAGATAAAGTTCTCGAGTTTTTCTCCTAGAGTTATTGATTAAAATGGAAAAAATGCCACATTTCTTCACAGAAAACCTTTACAAAGCTCTGGTTTTGAGAGGTATGACTCTGCAGTTGTAATAAATCCTTTTTTGCATAACTGTTCTGCTTTTCCTGGTTTTTGCAGTGCAGCATATGGATACCTGTCTTCAAATATTATTTCTCCAAGGATACCTCAAGGGGGCATTAGCCTCTTATGTGGCATTCAGTTCTGTCATTCTTGGCCACTTCTGTGCCTCTGAAAATCTTTAATTTCTTAAAACATTCACACTTAAAACAGTGAGCAAACTTATAATAATGAGACTCTGAGGATAACATAACCTGAAACAGTGAGGAACCCTGGAACCAATTGTCTTCATTGTACATGAGAACCATCAAATTGTATTTGTTATCTCAATAATCCTTTTCAAGTGCACTTGAAAGCCCTGATGCTGCACAGACAAACAAAACCCAACTGTCTGTACTGACCATGACTAATTGTGGGATTAAAGCTTTTCACACTCAGGGTTGTTTTGGCAAATAGCAGCTAAAATACTTCCATGCCCCAAAATTTCTTTCTGACACATTTTCTTGAAGCCTTGGGGTCCCTCTGCTGGTTTCTTTACACATTTGCTGGTGAAGAAAACCATTGTGGTTTTTATGAAGAAATTGACCTCTCAGATGCAAAAAGGAAATTATTTTCCTCTTGGCTGCTTATTGTGAAAGCTCCTCTTCCAGACCCTACTGAGCATCTGTAAATCTTTATTTATTTTTTTTTTAAACCCAGTTCAGCATTACAGGGTAATGTTTCAAATGAGAAACTGTCCAAATAACAATAAATAATTCTGCTTCTAGTTTATCTGGATGATACTAAAGAGATTTTGTGATTGTTTTTGCAGCTCTTACTCCGTCTAATCCAGAAGGAACTTCAGTGTCATGCAGATCACACCCTGTAAGTGTTTTGTGTGCCTGCTGCTCTTTAATAACACTTTGAAAACACATTTCTAAGCCTTCTATATATAGCCATAAATGATAAATTAAGGTTGGAAGATATCTCCAAGATCAATTCCAACCTTTGTCCCATAGTACCTAAATGTGGACTGGGCATGTTAAGGTTTGTGTATATCCTTTTCTGTCTTTTAATTCTGCTTCAAAAGAGTTTGATGTTTTTAAACCATGGACATGTTCCTTTAGAACATCATCTTTTGAAAATTATCTGAAAACATACCTCTGTCACAGTCTCTTGTTTGTGGATTGTTTTTTTCTCAAATATTTAATCTTCCATGGGGAAGGTGTGGAATTGCCTGCCCTGTGTTTAATAATAGTTTAAAATGTAACTTTTTTCCAAAAGTTCTCCCTGAAGAAAAGGGTGACTCTGAATTTGCAGTATTTTGAATTGAGAAGAAAAAAAAAATATAAAAAATTCCAGTGAATCAATACACAAAATCTAAATTGAGCCCCTTGATTGTAGAATTTTGGAGAAGTAAAATGGAGAGAACAGAAAAATGCACAGCAGGGGCTGGATCCTGCCTTTTGGGGTTTGTTCTGCCTCATCCCTCAGCTTTTCCTGCCTGGTTTCTGTTCTTCCCCAGGTTCAAAGAGCACTGAGCTACGAGACCAGAGCTGGGATAAGGAGTGTGCCAGTGCATGGAGCTCTTCCCTGAAAACCAAACTCCATGGGACACCTTATTCTGTGTTTGAAGGGTGTGGTGAAGAGCCTTGCAGGTTTACTGGGGGCAGTGTGAGACAGGTAAATCCCTGAAGCTCTGATTTTTGCACATGAATAAGTACCTCAGGATGGCAACTGTTCATCAGATGGAGAGATGGGACTTTGGGAAGGTTTCAGCAGCACGCCTCGACTGAGCCAAAGAGAAATACCAAGTGCCTTTTTTATTTCTTTTAATAGGATGTTTTTAATTGAAACTATGAACTGTGTATTTGCCAAAAATCTAGGCAAAGCTAGAGCAGGAGGAAGTTGAAATTTTAAGTCTGTGAGTGACTGTCTCAGTGGGCAAAGTGTGTGTCTCTTATGTCAGCTTGTGTACACTGAAAGCATCACTTTATAGAGGACAATATCAGCTGGTTATTAAGATGTGCTGCTATTAGTATTTGAAGCTGCTCAGACAATAATCACCCTGCTGTATTATTAGTTTCTAGCTACAGTACTCCTTCCCAAGGACAGCATCCAGCCTTTTGGTAGGTTGTAAAATAGAATTTACTCTTGGCTGTGTACTGCAGTTAGCAGTTTTCACAGATCCTCTGGATGGATGTTAGTCCTCCATTAGGAATGTACAAAAAAAAGGAGTCCTAAGCAACAAAAAGCAGTTTATGAGTCAGAATTTCCAGTGGGGGCTCTAATGATTTTTCAGGGCATTGTAAACTGGTTGTGCAAACGTCACAGAATTGTGCTGCTCTGCTCTGCTAGGCTGGGCTGAGATGAGAGGGGTTTCTTTGGGGTGGCAGAGAGCTGGGGAGTGTCCTGTGCTTCAGCTCCCAGGACTGAGCAGGTGGAGCTGCTTTGGTGCCCACTGGCACAGGGGTCTCTGTTGGGTTTCAGTGCTGGTGTGTGCACGTGGAAGTCATCATCTGATCCAGGCCTTAATATCCAGAAATCTCTCTCAAGTGGCTCTGGGTTTCAGATTTGGAGCCAAAATATCAGAGAAGAAAAATTACCTGTGTGGGTGGTAGTTTGTAAGAGAACATTTGAGTACCTAGTGCTACCCAGCAAATAGATGGTTTAATGTCTTCAGAACATATCATTTCTTTGTACAGCTGTCTGCTTTGCAAACAGAATGTATCTGTGATTTTTTAAATTTTTTTTTTGGGATGTACAAAGTGAAAAGAAATTTTTTTTTGTATGGGTGTTTATACTTAGATCACAAAGATGAGATAATTTAAACTGTGTGTTGTCCTTAACTGTATTTATTAAAGCTCTAGGCCTTTGTCTTGCTCTATGCTCTTAAATTTTGTGAGGCAGTGCAATTTACACTTGACTAGCAAAACATTTTAAAGCCCTACAAAATATTCAGGAATGTCCCATCAGCTGCTGGTAACACTTCATTTCCAGGGCTGCTTTGCACCTGCTCAGTCTTTGATCACTGGTTTGATCCAGCAGGTTTGATTCACACTTGTCCTGCCAGTCAGAATGGGCTCATTTTTACCTGTTCTGCTGAGCAGGGGTGCAGGGGTGGCCTCAGACCCACAGGGAAGGTGCCAGGTCCTTGCAGGGAGCTGTGGGAGGGTCCTGTTCCTGCACTCACCTGCATGGAAGGCTGACCTCGCACATCTTGAGCAAACCAGGGCGGGGATACTCAACATGTGAACTCAGAAATCTGGGCTGTGGGTAAATGTGAATTGTGCAGCAGTGTTACTTGAAAGGACTTCCATCCTCCTGGAATGGGGAATTGCTCCTGGAATGTCAAACTGCTCCTCAGCTTGTCTCAGCTAAGCCAGGCTGAACCTGGGGCTCTGCTGAAACAGCTTCTGATGGGGCAAAAATAACATTGCAACACCAAAACAGCTCTCCTGGCACATCTCCAACGCCTGTGTGGCAAGGGAGAGATGGATGGAGCACCACTTCAGCTGGGAATTCCAGTCCCTTTCCCCAGAAATATGTGTGGAGCTTTATACTACTTTACTGAAACAAATCAAACTCTGCTGAGCTCACATTTTGAGAAGCTGTTCCCTGTGGGCTGGAGTCCGAGGTTAAAAAGCTTTTGGTTGTATTTCTGAAGATATTTAAGTGTGTTTTGGGTTTTATTTGTTAGGGCTGCTGTTGTTATTTATTTATTTATTTGAATAGCTTTTGCACTGCAGTGACTTGGGTATGGGCTAATGACAGATTACATTTCAGTTCCTCCAAGCTGCAAATTTGTTGGACAAAAAGATAAAGATTTGTTTTTCTTTTTTCAAAAACTGAATAAACTGTGTTGTTTTGTTAGTATCAGGTGTCTATATTCATTAATCTGGAAATGGGCAAGCCTGACAAAATTTTATGTGTAAAAATGTGAGTGACCAGGAGGTACAGCCAAATTTAAATGCGACTGCAGGGTTGGTTTGTTGGGTTTTTTTAAATGCTGATTATTGTGAATTTTATCCATTCACCATCCTGTGTTGAATAAAAATAGATTCTGTTCTAAACAGAGAAGTGTTGAGTACTTTATCTTTTACATTTCCATGAAGAAATGCTCCATTTATTGGTTGGAAGGACAGACATCCCTGCTGGGACATTTGCCTGAGTCAGGGGCTGAGTGTGGCTCTTTTAAGGTGACTCTTTTGTTGTCTGCTTTGCTTGCTCTTCAGTATATATGGGTTTGACATGGAAAAGGTTCATCCTTTCTCTCTAGCTCTCATCATGTCTTGATTCTTTTAAAATGTTTGAGGGGGTTTTTGTGCCTTTGCCCAACATGCAACGTCCAAACCACAGATACACTGGGGAAAAACTGATTGGAAAGGAAAACAACTTCTGGTTACAGAATTTCTGACAAAATTGTGTCCACGGTGCATCCTAGGAATAGGCAAATAGTAGCTGGGGTGCCTTATAAAAGAAGGGAGGCTCAAATCCCAGTTTCTGTTCTGATGGGGAGCAGGAGCCTCCCTTGTGGGAGTCTTTGTGAAAGCCCTGGCTGTTGCTGGACACGCTGCAGGGTGAGGTTGTCTCTGTGTGTAGGAAGGGTTTATAGGGTGGGAAGAAGGTAAATAACTCCAGGGACAGCAGTGTCAAGTGGAGACTCCTTTTGCCTCTAAATTCTGTGAACCCACTCCATGCACCAAGACTTAATCCTGTGTGTTTTGCTCGGAAGGGAAATTCCAGAAGGGATTCTGCCATTTGTTTGAGGAGGTTATTGCATGTGCTTCTGGCATGACATCCTTAGAATAACATGGGAATCCTCCACGGGTGTTTGTGCCAGTGCTGTGCTGCCTCAGACTCTGGCTGAACTCGTCGTGTTTAGGCTCAGGGTTCTTTGCTTGCTGTTACTTTCTTTTTCTTTGCTTCCTTTGGGCTGTGTTTTCTGTGGTTATAACTTTTCTCTAGTTTCTCAGCCTCCTTTGGGCTGAATTCCCTTGGGATCATCCCTTGCGGGGAGTCCCACTTATCTCAGTCTTTATTATTCGAAGCAAACTTTTGGGCTCGTTGGATTCTGCTTTCTCGTGTTTATTGAAGGATTTTTACTTGGCAGGTCTAGCCAGACTGACTGCACAAGCTTCAATCACCACAGCCTGGCTCATCTTGTTCTAATGATACAAAATGGCTTCAAACTACACGGTCTTTTCACCTTTATACCAACTTTTATCCTATTAACTACAGACACGGGTATTGTTATTATATCTCAACAAATAAGTTTTCTATATTTACTTGCGTAATTAAAAGTGCAACTAACTCTAAACCAATCATATTTTGTGCTTCTATAAACTGCAGAAGCATGGAGAAGAAGGAAGAAGGATTAAAAACTACACCCTTTTTCCTCCATCTTTACTCCACGTGTGGAACCCTCTTAAAATCTATACTTTCACCTCTGTGTTAAAAGAAACATTTTTCTACTTTCTATTTAATTTCTTACAAATTCTGGCTTGCTCAGGGATATTTGGAAGCCTTTTTATCAATATTATATATGATTGATGTATTTTTTAAAGAATTATATAGACAGAGAAATATCCCTGCATTTCTAGACTTCTACACTTGCTGCTGGAAGGTTTCTGCAGCGGCTGATGCCCGGGGTTGTTTGTTCCAGAAGTTCTGCTCAGGATTAGGCAGGTGTAAGATGCTGTAAATTAAATCAAAGGGTGTTTAGAGCTGTTGGAGGCTGGTGGTTTTCGTACGGAATTAATTTGGGGAAGGTCGATTACAATTCCATCAAATGACGAGGCCCAGGATCGGTAATGGTGGCATTCTCTGGTCTGAACTAAATTTATGTCCCTTGTGCTATGAAAGTGGTTAGATCAGATTATTTCATGGCTTGTCCCAACCTCTGGTGTGATGTTCTGATTGCTGAACCCCTTTCACCTTGGAGCAAGGCTGCTTTGGTGGTGTTTTGCTGTCTGCTGAACCAGCCAGGGGATGGTGGGGACGTGTCCTGCCCTGCTGTCACAGCCTGCAGGGACTGGGCAGGGACTGCAGACACTCCTGGGGCTCTGTCTGCTGCTCTGGGGACCTTGGACTACATTTGCTGACATGTTGAGTTAAAAATGTGGCTGTCATCCTTATGGCTGGGGAGAGGGAAGGGGAGGATGTAACTGCTGGTATAATTCAGCCTCGTGTCAAGTGACCTGAAGTGCCTAAGAGTTTAATAAACTGGGTTGTTATAAAGTGTTGGTTGTTTCCTCCTTTGTCTCCCTTCTTTTGGTTGTTTTCCAGTTTGGAATAAGGAGATAATTAGTTGATGCTTGGGGTGGTTTTTTGAATTTTTTTTTCCTCTGTCTACCAGTTATGCTTTGGCAGCAGTGGAACATTGATTTCTCTGTAAACTGGGAACACAAGAGCCAAACTTCCTTCAGCATATTTCAGAATCCTGCTCAATTCCTGCATTGGGAGATCAGCTACAAAAATGTGTGCCAAGTCTCTCCATGCTGTACTTAACACTGAGGATTTTAAGGATGTTTTCTTCACCTCATGATGATACTGGGGTAGGGTTTCTCTCCCTCCTTCTCTTACAAAGCAGCTGACAAATAGCCACATTTCCACAATATTCCCTTTGGTCCAGCTGTTTGTTTCAGCAGTGGAGGACACTAAACCAACTTCCCGTGTACTGCCATGTAAAAATGAACTTTGGAATGCTGTTACAAGGCTGGAGTTATTTTCAGTTTATCTGGTACCTAAACCCTCAACAGGTGCTCTGAATTTCATGGGTTATTCAGAAAGCAGCAGCTGCTTCCAGGGTTGGGGCCAGAACTGGAAGGAGCAGCCTGAGTTGCTGTGTTGAAACAAGGTGATCAATAATGTCTGAGTTCTTAGCTTCTCCTCCCGGTGATGTGAAGGGTGGTTGGTGTGGGCAGCCCATCACAGCTGAATGACACAGGCAAAACCTTTGGAAGGGGTGAGTTCCCTCTGAATCTTCCACCAAACACACTGCTGTTATTTCTGCTGCAAGGACAGGGTATTATATTCGAGTCTGAATCACCCAAGCCACATGAGGCTTCAGCTTAGTAAGTACAGCAGGTTCTGAGTTTTATTCTTAAATTCCTTATTTTATTCTTAAATTGCTCAGATCATCTGGTTGGAAGCAGCTGAATGTTGTGTCCTTCTGTGGCAGAACCTGCAGGTTTAGTTTTATACTGAGAGGTAACAATGAGATTCAATTTAGCCATTGCTGTTAAAAGTCTTTATAAATCTTCCTCCCCCTCTCCCTCTGCAGCTTTTCGGTTACATGAAAGGAAGAAAATACGGTAAAAAAGAACAAAAGAGGTCAAAAGACGTCTCAAAAGCATACTCTTTCTTCCAAATTTTGCTCACTTGCTTGGCACCAAGGGAGATTCCCTATCACAGCTGGTTTGTGTGTCTGCTGTAAATCTGAGCAGTTGCTGAAAGCAGAGAAAAATAGAAACCTTTGGGTTGCCTTGCTCTGGTTTTCACAGTGGCAATTCTCAAAATAGATGTCACCAGCTCAAAAAGGCAGAACCAGACAAATCTGGGGTGCAGGCAGAGAAGCCCAAGGATGTTTGGTGTAGGACTGATCCCTGTGTTAGAGCTAAATTAGACAGATTAAATTCCTATACAAATCCCTGTCAGGCATATAATGAAGCTCTAAACTTACCCCAGGTGTCAGCAAATAATCTTTTGAGCAGGGTGAAATCCATCACCAGCAAAGCACCTAGAAATGGAGCTAGAATGGCTGAAATCCTGTGAACATCTGAAGCAGAACTAACACATGCATTTCTCAGAACAATACTCACTGTCATTTGAAATGAGACCTCCTGGTAGAAAGGTTGCAGATGATGTAAGCCTTACAGTAACAGGGAAAAACAAAGCTCCCTTGTTTGCCTGCTTGAAGTCCTCTAATAAAATAATG
Source organism: Parus major (assembly GCF_001522545.3). Classification (NCBI taxonomy): domain Eukaryota; kingdom Metazoa; phylum Chordata; class Aves; order Passeriformes; family Paridae; genus Parus; species Parus major. Next base: position 4,829,587 of record NC_031768.1, read on the forward strand.
CATCTGTCAAAGCAGCATCGAAATGTCATTCTTCTGTGCCATCAAAAGGGAAATGTTATTCCTGGTTCCCATACACAGGGTTTTTTCAGGCCTCCCAGACCCATAAAAGCAGTCAAAAGGTATGATTAGCAGCTCTGGTGCATTCACCTTTTGCATCTCTGTAAACATCAGGACCTGCCTTCTGCATTGTTTTTGCTGTCTCTGTTTTTCAAGCACAGTTGGAATTGTCCACATAATAAATGGGTTCTGCTTGGACCAACAGCAAAAACCACCCTCATGATAAAATGACTTGGTCTTATTTTCTAGGCCCCCCAAAAAAATAAAAATGTGCTGCATGCCTTCTGTGCAAGTTTAGTATTCTGTGGCGTGAGTCTGTTTTTCAAGCAAGTTTGCCCAAGCAATTACTTTGTGAATTACATTTTGATTCAGCCAGAATCCAGTCCTGGGCTGTTTTGGAGCAGCCTTTGCTGGGCTCTGCCTGTGCAGGTGTCTGAGCTGCCTTGCAGCAGCTCCTGCTGGAGCTGGGCTGGGATGCCAAGGGCAGGATGCTTTCACCATCCTGAGTGATGGGGTTTGTGTCTCAGGAGGAGCTGATGGAGTTTAACCCTCCTCACCTTTGGAGTGAGAGGCAGAGCTGAAGGCAGCAGGCTCCCAAGGGATCATGGCCAAAGGAACAGGGAGCAGATGCACCCAGGGAGCAGCAGAGACAGCACTGCTCCCTCTTGGGGAGCACTTTGGGTTCCAGAGCCACGAGGAGAGTGTGGAGCTCCTCTTGGGTAGTGTTGGGATATCTTAATCTTGTTGGAGGTCTGTGTGTCCTTGCAGAGGACTCCGTGGGAGTTCCTAAAATTAATATTCAGCAATGCTAATGGTGCTGTTTGTTGCAATGTGATGCTGTAACACACCAGCAGTGTTTAATACACTGAGCCACCACCAGTCTCAGTGAGGTGTGTGTGTGAGGGGGAAGGAAACCTGTTACAGTCAGGTTATGCCTTCAAACTTTGCAGACTCTCGCAGACACGGGGGTGCTCACAGACCTGCACACAACCCAGGCACTCTTCAAACACAGCTCCAGCCTCAGCCACTCACCCTGGCAGTGTGATGTGGTCAGCTGGGAGGAGGGGAGAGCGGTGTGGAGAAATAGAACAGACCAAAGGCACCATTTTATGAAGAGAAACAAAGTGATGTGTTGTCTTTGGCTTTCTCCCTAGCGCCGGGGTCAGGCGCTCACACGCTCCAAAGTAAGCAGGGCTTGGGTTCCTCTGCAGGAATCCTGTTTGGCTGCTGAGTGAGTCTGGCTCTGGAGCTTTGCTGCTGCCCCTGGGCACAATTCCTTGGGCAGAGGGAGGCAGAGAGCTGCTGGTTCTGCTGGCAGAAGGGCAAATTGATGGCACCTCTTGGGTGAAGTGGGGCAGGGGAAGAGTGTGGAGCCCCTTTGACAGCGAGGCAGGGAGTGGGGAGCAGCACTGGCCAGAGGAGATGATGGTGATAATTAAACAGCAGCAGGGGAAAACGAGTAAAAGTGCAGGGAAAAGGTGTGGGGTTGGAGAAAAGAGCTGGGCACAGCCCTGTGCCTTTTTTAGTGGTGGGCTCCTGGGTTTTCACTCTATTTCTGTGTGTTTATTTCTGTACGCCCTTGATCTCAGTTCCTTGATCTCCGTTTCTTGTTCCTGATTCAGTTTCTTGTCTGAAAACCTCCTTCCTGCCTACTGGAATCTTTTAGGCAGGGGCTAAGGCCCAGGGGGAGGAAAGCCTTCACATCCAGTGTCCAGGCTGTGGGGAAGCAGCTGAAGGTCAGAGGATAGGATTTCGGGGGGAAAAAATAAATTTGTGTGAATGCAGTGAAATCCATTCAAAGATGAAGGAAAAGGAGAAAGAGGAGGATGAAGGACTAGGAAAGAGACATGGCTTCAGCTGTGTTGGAGCATGACTGGAGTGGGTTCAGCCTCTAACAAAGCCCCTCTGCAAGAAGCTTCTCACTAAAAGGTTTGCCTGGGGCCACCTGTGATGGAAGGAGGGTGCAGGAGGGAAGGAGAGGCATGGGCTGAAACCCAGCACTGGGCTGAAAACCTGGGATGTGTCCAATCAAATGGAGGCTGGAGAAAGCAGAGTGAAAAGTAATCCAAAACTAAAATAAAATTCAAGTTCTGTATAAGGCACTCCATCCCCCCATAAGCTACTTCCATTTCATTTTCTGCATTACTTCAGTGCTGCCCTCTCTCCTGACCATGCCATTAATCCACGATGTTTACCATTTCCTCAGGAAATTGGATTGTCTTATTGCATGAAAATCTCAGTTCAATTTTCCTCAGTGAGAGTTTCTGGCTCTCAAAGTTCTAGAGGGAATCTTATATACCTGACATGGATGAACAGTCAGGTTCAGTAAAGAGGAGACAACCAAAAAGAAGAGCCACAAATGTGTTATTTGAAGGCAGACAATAATGATTTGCCATCCATTCTTTTGAGTTCCTTTAGTCCTGACCTGTGATTTTTGGAGATGGTAAGAACGCTCTGGAGAGTTGTGTGACTCTCAGGAAAAGCGACACTCAAGTACTCAAAATTTTGGGAACTTAGTTTAAAATGTCCCCATTTCATGTTGGCTTCAAATGTTCTGGCAGAGCAGATCAGACACTTTCAGTGCTACTGGAAGCTTTTGTCATCTTTTTTCACATGGATTCTGTGGCAGTTTTTTGGCCTCCCTCCCTAAAAGCTGAGACTCTTTAATCTTCTCTATTGAGAAAATGTTCTTCTGCCTGTTAATGGAAGCAGCACTGCACAAACAGAACGAATATGAGAAAATACCTACATCACAGAAAAAATGTCATATAGCTGAGAGATTATCTAGCTGTTTACGAAGACTGGTGTTTTTAAAATGTTAACATAGAAAGTCTGATTTTTAATGTACTGCAAAGAACTGTGCAAAGTCTGCTTGACCCCCCCAGGAATTCCACGTGACTCGCTCTGAAGTGATGCAGCTGAGGGACAATCTCCCACCCCCTGAAAAGCTGCCCCAAGCAGTGAAACCCTTTGCAGACATCCCTGCTGCTGTGCTGATGTTGTTGGAGGGGGTGGTCAGACGTGGAGGCTCCCAGGGATGAGTCAGGGATGCAGCAATGATCACCTCGTGCTCTGCCCATGCCGGGTCTTTGGCCCAGACATCCCCTGTCCCCACCTCTGTGGCACAGATTGCATCAGGCTGGCACCAGGATCAGCAGCCCTCAGCCTTGGGGTTAATCTTTGGGTTGCCAAGACTTTGGGGTGTCTGAGGTCTGCTTGTCAGGGAGATGGAGGAGCTGATTTAGAGTGAGTCACTGCACAGCTCCGAGCTGCTCACATGGCAGCCTCCCAAAACAGGCATCTGAAGGAACTTCACTTTCCTGCACCACATAAAATGCCAGGCAGCTTTCTTCAAGTCGAGCCACATATCCCTTCCCTCCAGTCTGGGATCATAGGCTGCAGCCCCTGCTCAGACTTTGCTGCCAAGAGCATCAGCCAACCTCGCCCAGTGGAGGGAATTGATTTTTCCACTTCTTGGCCATCATCCCTCTAAATGATCTAGTGGGTGACTCCAGGCACACTTAATTTCATTTAATCTTTTCTCATCAGCTCTTGAAAGTTCCAGTTGGGTCTCTTAATTTCTTCCAGAACCTTAAGAAAGCAGAGCTCTGGGAGCTGGGCTTTCCCAGCAGCTCTGTTCCAGGGATGCAGCAGGGTCATTAATTGTGTTAGCCCATGTGTGTGTGTGTGTGTGTGTGTGTGTGCTTTGCCTTGAGAGCTCCACGTCCTGCAGAGGTGCCTGGGACAGGATTCCTGCCTCTCTCCTACTTTAAATGAAAGCCTAGGAACAGGCAGCTGGATGGAGGAGGTGGCAGTGGGAAACAGAGGTAGGAAATGGAAAGCAGAGAGGGAAGGGAGGCTGAAAATCAAGCAGAGAGGTTGCAGTGGAAAGGAGGGCAGCCAAGGCTCTCTGTGGGCACACCATGGCATGGGCCATGGAGATTCCTGGGCTCCTGTGGCTCCTGGAGGTGGTGGAAAGTGCAATCAGGAGGGAGGGTGGGCTGTGCCAAGGACCTGCTGCCTCTGCTACAGTGAAAGGAAATGCTTGTGGAGAGTGAGCTCCTTCCACACTCCTCAGGGAAAGGCAATGGCTGTGCACTGCTGGGAGACCTTCAGGAAACCAACCTGGGACCTGCCAGGCATTGCAAGTGGAGTAGAAAACAGATCACTGAAAACACTGCTAACGTACAGCAGGAGAAAAAAATGGGGTTTTCCCTCAACAGACAAAAGAGAAAAGCCAAGAAATGCCAGATGCTGTACTGGACAAGTGCTTTATAAAATGGAAGGATTGTCCATGGCTTGAGTCTGCTCTTCTCCAAGCCAGCACTGCACACACAGATATTTGTGAGGTAACAGGGATGGCTGTTTTCACTTCCACAAGATTTGAGCCTATTAACTGGCTCTGAGTGTTGAGACACAGCGAGAATTACTGGGAGGTGCCAGAAATTTCCCTACAGCTGTGAAGAGAAGGAAGGCAGTATTATCACCGAGGTGGCCAAGGCTGCTGGATTGAAGAGCAAAGCTGGTTCCCCAGTGAGTAATCCCACATCTCCCGCCCACAGAGCTCTGCTTCTGCACCCCAGTGCCCCGGACCAGCCACGTCAGATGTCACAGCTCCCTTCCAGCCCACGTTCCTGGGGGTTTGCCATGGAAACCAGGATGACGGCAAGTGTGGCTGTACTGTGTGGCCTGGGAACGGGGCTGGGGTGAGCAACAGGACCCAAAAACGGGGCTGGAGCCAGGAGTGAGGTGGAGAGCTGTGCTGCAGAGTGGGGAGGGACCAAGCACCACTTTTGGGTATTTTCAGGGACCCAAAAACAGGGCTGGAGCCAGGAGTGAGGTGGAGAGCTGTGCTGCAGAGTGGGGAGGGACCAAGCACCACTTTCGGGTGTTTTCAGGGCCTGTGTGGACAAATCCCATAAAGGTTCCAATATTAATAATCAGCCATTCTCTAATTAACGTTCAATATGATCACTTCCAGGACTGGGCCTGTGGAAATCTGGCAGAGTGTAAAAGAAATGTGCAAAGAAGTGAGGTAAAATTTCCATGTGCAGCATGCCATGTTCTTTCTGTGGGTTTGTGGAGAGGAGTGAGAGCTGGGCTGGAAAGGTCAGTCGTGCTCTGCATGAGGAGCTCCCACTGCCACAGCCCTCATTTGGCTGTTAACAGCATAAATCAGAAAGTTAATTCCTGCAGACAGCTTGCATGACTTCAGGTCTGTGGGGAAAAAACACCTAGAAGCAAAAATGGCAAAACACCAAAGAGGGTGAAAAGAGGGAGAGCAGGCTGAGTGAAGTAGGGAGGAGAGGAGCTGTGGGAGGGAAAGGGAAACCTTCCCAGCTCCAGGGGCAATCTGGCATTTTGGCAGGTTGGAGCATGGAGAGGTAAAGCAGCAGGTCAGGGCCCTGTGGGGAAATGGAGACAGACAGACAGATGCAGGGGACATGCAGCACAAGGATGGCACCTACAAGGAAGGGGTTAATGGGCAAAGAAAGTACTTTGAGGGCTTAGGTATGGAATAGGTAAGGAAAAATTGATTTCAAAGAAATGCCATTCTCTGTTTTTAATTCTAGGCAAACTTTTTTTGAAGTACAAAATCTTTCGCTGAAAGTTTTACATTTTCTGGCTCTTTCCCCCCCATCTCAATCCCTCTGAAGACCCCTGCTGTGCAGTCCCCAGGTCAGGCTGCAAGGGGCACTGAACTTGACTGCAGCAAGAAAACCAGGTTTCAGAGGGGCTGAGGTTGTTCTCTCACCTCAGGGCTAGAGAAGGGCAGAGATGGAGGGGGCAGGAATGGTGCCACCCCACCCCAGGCCTGCATGGAGAGTGACTTGAGCAGCCCTTCTCATCCCTGAAGCTTTTCCCTCGCCCTCTGAGCAGGGTTTGCAGCAGGGGGAGATCTCAGCCCATGCAAAGCCAGTGTGGCCGAGCTGTGCCTCAATAGCAGCGAGTCCGAGGGCAATGTGGGCTCTGAGCATCCTCTGGTTACACCTTGGCAACCCCATAAAGCTCCCTCTGAGCCACCCACACGGAGCTGATGGGAGACAGAAGTGCCTTTTTTTGGGAGCACCCCCCGGGGTAAGTGGCATCTGGCTGGGCACTGCCAGATCCCTGGGCCCAAGGCTTGAGCCCTGCAGCTCTCCCAAAGGCACATTCCAGGGTCTGAGTGCACAGAGTGAAGGCTTGGTCTCAGCAAACAAGGCAGGGCAGGCAGAGCAGAGCTGTGAAACACCTGATGTGCTCCCTGTGGGCAGGGGCACCAGAGCCTGGCACTGCCCTGAGCTGGGCAAAACCTTCCTCTAAGGCAAATGATGGAAAATCATTGTAGGCACTGTGCTGCTATCCTTGGATTTGAAGGATTTGATGGGATAGGATAATGATTCCCAGTATTTCTTGCCCCACATTTCCCAGTGTATACTGAAATAAGGAGGCTCTGGAAGGTTAAACCAACTCAAGGCAGTGATCTGCTGGAGCTGCACATTCTCTTTGATGAATTTTATCTTTGGTCTCCTTTCAGGTATGGGCTTGAACTGAGCCTTCGATTGCATCAGGCTTCTGTTGTAATTTCTGAGTGCTCAGCTTTTGAAGATTCATTCTACATGAAGTTCTTGAAAAGAGCAATAGTCAGCAGTTTTACAGCAAAGTAGCTTTTCCAACAAGTATTATTGTAATTGGGAGAGGGGGGGATGTGTGCTGGAGCTTAAGAAACACAATTTTAAATACACAGGGAGAGTAGATAGGACAGGGACAGTGGAGAGGCAAGACAAGGTTCATCACCTGGATTTCAGAGCTTGTCTTTTTGCTGGCTGGAAAAGCTGGTCAGATATAAAAATAATAAAAATTTTAAAAAAAACAAAAGAAGATTCTCACTAATGTGAGACTCTGATCATTAGATATCTTGATGAGGTGTGGTCAAATCCTGAAATGCACCAGTGAAGTGACATTGTCTGACCATTCCTGGAGTGGGTGATCACAGTGGGAGAGCTCAGTATCCTCCTCTACGATCCCAAATGTCCCATGAGCATCCCCCAGAGTGAGTGTTCTTGTTGTCTCTTCCCAAATGACTGCATTTTTTGTCATCACAGCCATCTTCCTAAGGAACCTGCTGGGTCAATCAAGTCACTCAGCACTGAATCACAGCAAAATAGGATTAAGGCAGTGCTCAGCAGAGCAGGGTATGGAAAGATGGGCCACAGAGGTCCTGGCTGGTGTACAGAAGCAGTGGGGTTGGTGTGAACGGGCTGGTGAAGGGGGAGAAGCTGTAGCTCAGAACATCCATGGGGATCACCTGTGGAGTAATCTGAGGGATTGGGCTCTGGGATACTTTACAGGATAGTCTGGGGGACAGTCTGCAACACAGCCTAGAGGACAGTCGAGAGGGCAGTGGGTTATGTAGCACAGCACACAGGACAACCCCAGGATACCCCTGCACTGGCAGGGGCTCTCTCCTGGAAGACTTCCCGTGCCTGCTCCAAGCTGGCAGGGGGAGATGTGAAGCAAAGGCTTGCACTTCCCAAAAGAACCACCTCACTACTGCCTCTGAGAGCTCCAGAGGTACCACAGGCTCCAGCCTGAAAGGTCAGACTGGCTCTGACTCCCAGGCAGCCCTGGGAGCCACACTCAGCCCTCTGACCCCTACAGATCCCCTCTGCAGGGAGCAGAGCCCTGTCTGCATTGCCAGGGGCAGCCAAGGACAAACCTCAGCCAAGGACAAACCTCAGCCAAGGACAAACCTCAGCCAAGGACAAGCCAGAGCCAAGGACAAGCCAGAGCCAAGGATAAGCCACAGCCAAGCCCCTTGGCCTCTGCTGGGGTCAGTTTTGTCTGGCTCTGGCTGCAGAGAGGGTTTGGGGTGTGCAGGGTGAGCAGCTCGGACCCCGCTGCTCTCCCAGCCTGCAGCACAGAGGAGGCCAGGAAAGGCTTTTGCAGCCCCTCCATCCCAAACCCCAGAGCACCAGAGAGCTGGGGCTCAGGAGGGGCTGTGTGCTGGCTGTGCAGCCTCTCACACAGCCCGGGCACGGCACATGGCATTCGGCATCTGCTCGGGGACCCCGCTCCCCCCTGCCCTGCTCCGGGAGACGCCTTTGCCGGGAGACTTCACGTTCCCCTAAATAACAAATTCCTTCTCTCCGGGGGCGGCACGGATGGCGGTGGGCGAGAGCATGGGCTTTGTGCTTTCTTCGTGCTGCTGGAGCTTACGGGGAAGAAAAAAAAAAAAAAAGCTTCTGCTTTTTCCTTCTGTCCTTGTAATGATAACGGGAGGGATGTGGAAATGGAGCTGCTGAGTTTGGTCCAAGCCCCGGCTGGCAGTGGGTGTCTGAAAGGACACTTCCAGCACAGGGCACTTCCAGATGGGAGCCTGTCTCTGTGCCGAGAGGCACTAACTAATAATTACCGTCCTATTTTAGCGTAAAATCAAATGATATCTCTCACCACCCCGATAAGGGAGGTTTTTGTTCCTCCGCAGCCCCCCCGAGGCATAAATGCCACTTGATCTTGTGCATAACAGGAGCTGGTCAGTCCCAGGGTCAGAGCCCGAATGCGGATGCTCTCAGCCTTAAAGCCAAGAGGGGTTGTTGCTATGGGAATGGAGAGGGGGCTTGCAGGCAGCATCTGGAGCCCGTGCCTTTCCCTGTCCGAGGCAGCTGGATTTGGAGGGAAGCAAAACTAAAAGGAGGTGGCAGAGAGAGACAGAGGCACAGCAAAATGCATGCATGTTAGAGGAGGGACCTTCCCAGAATGAGAGTACAGTGGGATACAGAAGAGCGGGGACACCAAACTGTCAGGCAGCGGTGGCTCGGCTGGGTAGGATAAACCTGATTTTCTGCTCTGATTGACACTGGAAACAAGTCCGGTGAGAGCCTAGCTGTAGCAAGATGGGATCTGCCTCCTCGACTTACCGGCCCAAATGTATTTATTTGGACATTGATGGAAGAATTCAAAAGGTACTTTTGCTGTTTTTCCCCGAGCGGCGTCTCCGGCTGCGGCTGCGGGCGGTGTTTGCACGGCCGCTCCCCGTGCCCGCATCCCGGGCTCCGAGCCCCTGCTCCAGGGGAAAGGGGGGGATCCCGCCTGCCTGCTGCTTTCCGCACGCATCTTTGTTTAAAGGGGAAGGGGAGGCTGGCAGAGGGGAGGGCTGGGCGCTGCCAACACGGAGTGGCTGCCAGCTCTCCCTGCCGGCGTGGGGATGCTCGCTTTCGCAGCCGTGCTGGCTTCCTCTCCCGGAGCTGCCGTGTTTACAAAGTTTAGCTGCGGGCAGCTTTCCCCCCCAGGCAGGGGGAGCAGGGAAGCACAGCGTGCCGGGCTCCTCGGACACTGCCAGGCTCCGGCCCTGGGCATCCCCTCCGGCCGAGCCCCGGGGCAGGCAGGGCCCGGCTCCCTGTGCCGTGCCGGGGGCTGCGGGCACCCCGCCGCCTTAAAGCCGGTCCTTAATTGCGATAATTCCAACTTTCCGTGCCGTTCGCCCGCCTGGTTTGGTTAAGCACGGTTCACAGCACAGCAGGGAGAGCTGCGGGAGAAATGTGTCCTGCCTAAAAGGGAGAGCTCTGGAGCTGACAGCCCGATGCTTTCACAACAGAAACAATGCCGACGCGTTTCTGCGAGTCTTTTTTTTCCCCCTTCTCTTTGTCAGCAGCTCTTTGGCCGCAAACCAAATGCCTTGTCTGTGACAAGGAGCTGCTACGAGGCTCCAGAGCAAGTAAACTCTGGTTTGCAAAATTCAGATCTCTAAATCTTCTGTTCGCCCAGCTTTTTGTCTCTTTGTAAAAGGATGCCCTGTCCCTTCCCTCCCCTGTGCCGTGTGAGTGAGTGACCGCAGGTCAGGTGAATGGAGAGCTGCTGCTCGCAGTCCCATCCACCGCACACGCCTCCCATCCCCTCCGCGGCCCCGGGGACCCACGGCGAGCGCTCAAAGTCGTGTCCTCAGCAACGAGACCTTGGGGAATCCAGATCTGTGCCGGATTCCCCAGAGAAAGCTGCTCCTCTTTATCCATCTCAGACGTAGCTTAGCGGCGATGATGGTCCCTGTGAGCTGTCCCTGCCGGCTCTGCTCAGCTCAGGGCACCGATTCTCTTTTTCCCCGGTTTAATAAATTGTTTGCGTGGTGGCCCCGCCAAGCACGGATTGAATGGAGCCTCCTGCTACCTGCACAGCTCGGTACAAAAAATGTTTTGGCGTGTCCAAAGGGTATCGAATGTTTCCACAGATGTCGGTAATGCACACTGTTTGTCATCTATGTTGGATTTAAAAAAAAAAATACAGCATTTCTCCAACCTGCCTCTGGAGAGTACTTTCAACACTAAAGGCACTGGAGAGGCACATGAGAAGGCAAATGCAAACTCTGGCAGCATTAAGAGGGTTTAATCTCGGTAAATGTTATCTGTTTCTTTTGTCGGATGTAAAATCCCGCCTGTGTAATGTTTGGAAGGGTTCCTGAAGTAAAAATGCCGTGTAAATGGGGTTCACCCAGCGGTAAGCAGGGCACATCTCACATTCTCCTGCCTTCTCAGTAACATCATTAGAAAGAAGCAGAAGGGAGGGGGGGAAAAAAAAAGCAGCAGCCCTTAATCTTCCAAGGAATGCAGCAGTGGAGGCTTCTAAAGGGAACTCATTAAATCGACGCTAAGCTTCTTGACAACCAATAACGAGGTAGGAGCTTCATTAATACAGCGCTTGTTGAGTTTGAAAGGGCTCAGCTCCAGCGCGAACTGGCCCTGCCGGGCATCCTGCAATGGAGCTGGGCATCCTGCAATAGAGCCGGGCATCCTGCAATGGAGCTGGGCATCCTGCAATGGAGCTGGGCATCCTGCA
>NC_031768.1:4840701-4853938 GCF_001522545.3 Parus major
GCTGGGCATCCTGCAATGGAGCTGGGCATCCTGCAGTGGAGCTAGGCATCCTGCAATGGAACTGGGCATCCTGCAATGGAGCTGGGCATCCTGCAGTGGAGCTAGGCATCCTGCAGTGGAGCTGGGCATCCTGCAATGGAGCTGGGCATCCTGCCCCAGCACTGCTTGTGTTTGCAGCTGTTCACAGGCAATTTTTTGTGTTTCCGTGGCCTCATCCTGAATTTCCACCGGTGCAGCCGCAGGGTGTGCTGTTGACTTTGGGAGTTGTTTCACCTCTGTGCTGGGGTAAAGGAAGGGACAGAGCTGGCTCGGAGAGCCTCCCCCGGGACCCTGCACCCCGCAAATGAGCTCTGCAAAGTGCTCTGCAGCAGGAGGGTGGAATTAAACTAAGTAGGTTTGTGTGTTGGCAGGTCCAGAGGGGCACAGCAGGCAGGGCAGAGGGACCTGGTGGTTATGAAAGAAGAGTTGTCTGGCTTTGAAATCCTTCCCAGGGGTTATTAACTAAAGGAGGCACCATCAGCCCGGCTGAAAGCAGGACCATGCTGGTGCCAGCACATCCCAGTGGAAGGGCTGAAGTCCATGTCTGTCTCTCTCAATATCCTTCTGGACAAACTGTCCAGCCCACAGCTGGATAACTGTGTGGGGTGATGGATGAGCAAGTGGCTCACAGGTCAGGCACAAAGGGCTGTAAAGGATGGGGTGACTGACATCAGGCTGGAGTACATCACTGGTGTGGTTCTGGAGGGCTCCTGTGCTTTTCAACACCCTCATCAACAACCTGGACACAGGACTCTAATGAATACTAGATAAATTTGCTGCTCACTAAACTGGGAGGAGCTGTTGGCTCCCTCAAAGCCAGAGAGGCCCTGCAAGGAGACCTTGACAAATCTGAGTGCTGGGCAATCACCAACTGTGTGAAGTTCAACAAAGGAAAATGAAGGATTCTGCAGCTGGGATGGGGCAACCCTGGCTGTGTGAGTAGGCTGGAGAATGAGATGCTGGAGACCAGCACCCAGGAAATAGAAATTTGAATATCAATCAGCAGTGCCTGGGCAGCCAGGAGGGACATCCCAGTCCTGGGGCCATGAGGCCCAGCATCACCAGTCAGGAAAGGGAGAGGATTGTCCTGCTCTGCTCTGGGCTGGCACAGCCTCACCTCGAGTGCTGGGGACAGCTTTGGGCACCACAATGGAAAAAGGTCATTAAACTATTAGAGAGTGTCCCAAGGAGGGCCATGAGGATGGTAAAAGGTAAAAGGCCTTGAGGAGAAACTGTATGAGAAGCAGCTGAGGTCACTCGGTCATCGTCGTCGTCTTCTTCTTCTTTTCTTCTTCTTCTTCTTTTTCTTCTTCTTTTTCTTTTTCTTCCTTTTCTTCCTTTTCTTCTTCTTCTTCTTTTTCTTCTTCTTCTTCTTCTTTTCTTCTTCTTATTTTTCTTTTTTTTCTTCTTTTTTTTTCTTTCTCTTCTTCTACTTCTTCTTCTTCTTCATTTATTATTGTTTATTATTATTATTAATACTACTACTACTGCTAATAATAATAATAATAATAATCTTGAACAACAGGACAGGAGGAACAGCTGAGGGAGCTGGAGTTGTTTAGCCTGCAGAAAAGGAGACACAAAGGTGACCTTATCACTCTCTGCATCTTCCTGAAAGGTGGTTGTGGCCAGGTGGGAGTCGAGTCAGAGTTGCTTTCTCCAGGTAGCAACTGACAGAATGAGAGGACAGCCTCAAGCTGCTCCAAGGGAAATACAGGTTGGATATTAGGAAAAATGTCTTTTACAGAAAGAATAATAAAGTACTGGAATGTTCTGCCTGGGGAGGTGGTGGAGTCACCATCCCTGGATGTGTTTAAATAAAGACTGGATGTGGCACTTGGTGTCATGGTCCAGTTGTGGTGTTAGGGCTGGGTTGGACTCGATGATCTTGGAGGTCTCTTCCAACCTGGTGATTCTGTTGAACTCTGTTGAATTCAGACTGGAGAAGGGGGGACTGAGGTAAACTGACCTTCCAGAGGCACTTCCAGGCACAAAATTGTCTTCACCAAAGCTGGCCACAGGGTTGGGCTCTGCTCCAGTGGGTAGAGTTGGCTGAACACCTCTCCAAGCTGGGGCAGCTTTAGGAGGGACCTGAGGTGGCCCACCCCACCCACCCAAGCTGGCAGAGGTCTGCTCATGCAGGGGCTGTGGGATTACAGCCACACTCCAGCCCAGGGCTCTGCACAAAGCAGCTTCAAAGAGGTCACTTGTTCTTGGAGCTGAGTGAAAAATGAAATTCCAGTGGAACTCTTCCAATCCAGCACCCACCTAAAGGGATGCACACCTGGGGGAAACAAGAGCTGCTCAGTTGATTTATTTCTACAGGATATTCCCAGCCAGCAGTCCATTACCCACCTGCCTGGACACACACCTCCCTCTGCACTGCTCAGGAGCAGCTGGGGCTGAGCAGACAGGGAAACACCTCGGTGTGCCACAGGAGAAGACAGCAGGGCAAGGAGAAACCGAGGCAGTGTTTCATGAGTGACAAACCACCATGGACTGGCATTTCTCCTGGTTCCTGCAGTGCCACTAGATGGGGTCAAGCACCCAAACCCCCAACATCAGTGGAGAGGTGCCAAGCTTGAGCCAGATCTGGAATCTTATTTTCCTTCACACTCTTATTAACCCTTTGGCTGTGTTTTGAAGAAAAAACCCTGTTGAGTCTGATTTGAATTAAAAATCCAACAGGGGAAAAAAACAAAAAAAAAGTTCCCCAGCTCATGCCTGATATTTTTTTTTTTTTTCCCATGGAGAAACTACTGGGAACATTTTCTTTTGACCTTTGAGATTTAAATGGTAGCAGAGCAGAACCAGCCAGTGGCCTTATTCCCAGCAGGATGGCTTCCCAGCTCTCCTTTTCAAATGTCACAGGATAGTGGCTTTGCTTGCAGAGTTTTAAGGAGTTCCTCTGAGAAAAATGCTTGTTTCAAAAGGGATTCTGTTTCCAGTGTCTTAATCAACATCATATTTGTAACAACTATGGAAAATCAGAGGGTTACAGAGCCTGAAGTAACTGGAAAAAAAGAAGAGAACTGATATCTTTGTCAAGGATTCTATGAAACCACTCAGTGGTATTTTCCTCAGAAAGCAAGTAAAGAATTTTGGAGTAATTTTGCTGGTTTATTCATTCTGACTGTTAAGCAGAAAATTCACTTTTTTTTTTTTTTTTTTGTCTCAAATAAATGCATTGAGTTCAAGCTTTTGGGGTCTCTACTGACCTGACTTGAGCTGCAGGACACTGAGCCACCCACAGCCATTGTTCCCCTTGTCCTGAGGTCCCCAAGGGAGAGGACAAGGCTCAGAGTGAGCTTTGGTGCCGTGGTTGTTGCATTGAAACATCAGCAGGCAGGAATCGCTTCTGTCACGTGAGCTTTTCTTTTCAGTCGCAGCAGCAGCATCTGTGGTATAAATGCCCAGATTCTAGCAAAGCCAACAGATTTTTCCAAGGCTCACCAGGCTATTTTTAACCTGAAAAACTGGATTCAGATGAAAAATAAAACACAGCATAAAAAAACAATGGCGTGATGATCCCTTTGAGGCAATGAAGTATTTTTGCATCCCGATGACTCTTTCAACACAGCAAGGCAAGCCCATGGACCCCATCCTGTGTCTGTTTGTGCTGAGGATTCAGGGGAACACCCTTTCAGCTACCAAACACCAAGGGGGTGCACAGGATGGGTGTTCATGGCAGGACAGGGACACCTCTGGGGGCTGCTCTGTGCCACATCCTTGCACAGCAAGGCACAGGAATGTTTTTGTGGGATCAAGGCCATTTTTTTAACACTGGCAGAACTCTGTGGGTGTGGGAGGGTAAAAGGTGGCACTGAGTGTGGCCAGGTCTTGACTAGCTTTGGCTTTCTCACTTTAGCTGGCCCTGGTGAACTCGAGGTGGCTGCTTGTTCTTGCTGTAAAGTAGCACAAAATGAACAGCAGGTTCCTTGGGCTCTGTCACGTTGCAGCAAATAAACATTTTAAGGAGTAAAAATGGCTTAAACCCATGCTTTTAAAAACATGAAAGACAATGTCACACATGGGCCTCTCTCTCCTTTACTCTCCTTTCTCCTTCCTCCCCAGTGGGGGCTCCTCAGAGCATTTTGGGGACCAAACCATAATCCCAGCACAGCTCTGTAATTCCAGCACAGCTCCAAAATTCTTCCATCCCCGTCACCCAGCAAGGCTTGTTTACTGCTGTTTATCTTTGTGAAGTCACACTCAGTGTATTATATTTATTACAGTTTATGTTCACACTGGCCCAGACAAAGTATAAGTTTAACACTCTCAGTCTAACACTTTTCTCATAGGTAACTCTGGCGTTACCTCTGGGTTCACACCAGCCAAATATAGCTTATTCTCCCCATATACAACTCTTCTGGCTCCTCACAAACAAAACAAAATCATTCTGTTTCTAGAGCTGGTGCCTTAAGTTTTAGCTTTCATATTTTCCAGATTCTGGACTGCATTAGAATGCAACTCTGAACTTCATATAAAGTGTCAGCAAGTTCTCTTCACAGTTTAGTCAGACAAAACAATCCTTTTCCAGCCTGAGAACCAAGAACACCGTTGCAGCTTCAGGCCCAAAAAGTATAAACAGTGAATTGAGGAGAGCAGTCTGGGAGGATGGGGCTTGGTAACCTGAAGTTGTAATTGGACAATTAACCCAAACATGTAAATGGACCAGAACTTATAAAAATATGAAAATGTGTGACCCATCTTCCATCTTGGGTGGAGCCATGGCTGTGCTCTTGTGCTGCCCAAGGTGTTTGCTTTGAAGGTCTTTTAATGAATCCCTACTCTATTCCTTTAACACTGTCCAGCCCCTGTTCCAGGTAGCCTCTCAAGGCATCAGAACCTTCCTCAAGAACTTGTTTATATGGATTCAAGTCAGCCTTTTGCTGGTCTCTCCTCAAACCTCTTTCCTCATTCTGTTAATTAACATTTTCCTTCTAACAGTCCTCTATTACCAGTTCCAAAGTCAGATTTTAATCGTGTGAGCAGCTTGGAAACAAGCAACTTCACTCACAACTACTGAGAACATTTGGTGCTAAAACATCCCTATAATCCAGTTTACAAAACATTTCAAGCCTCATGCAGGGTGTGCTGCAGGGTTAACTGCACTTTGTACTCCATTAGCAGCAAATGCCTGCCCTTCTTGTGTTAAGAAAAGCCAGAATATAGATATTTGTGTTGTTTGTTAAAGGTTGAAATACTTTTATGAAATGTTTTTATTTCTGCTGCAGAAGATAGGAAACTTTCAGCCTGGCCCCTCACAATCAGCCTTGCAGGTTCCTGGTTGTGTTCTGCCATTAATAATTATGACAAATGGAATATTTGCAATATGTCCCTTAGTATAGCCAGTAGGTTGCACAAGTATCTCTTGAATGTAATCTCCCTTTTTCTATGAGCCCTAATGACTCTAAAAGTTACTGAGATCCTTCTTTGCTCATAGTGAAAGAGCCATCCTCTGTCGTGCTGCCCCTCTCAGTGAACAATCTGCCAGACTGTCCTGGGCTCACACATCCATGAGTGCATCACAGACATTCTTCTTTCCTAAAAAGAGGAAAATCTCTTTTCCCACATCTTTCAGGGATGTTACAGGGGTGGGAATAGTGACTTACCACATGCCTCAGGATCCTGGTACGTCAGCTCTGTCTGGCAGCTCTGTTTCTTCATTTAGGGCAATTTGTATGATCAGGGAGCTGAGGGATTCACCCCAGTTAACCACAGGCATCCCAAAGTGAGTGATGGCTGCTGCAGGAGTCATGCAGCTCCCCTGCAGTCAGTGGCATCTCCAGGGGATGATTCATCCCATCCAAAGGGCATTCTGGAGACATGAGGGCCAATTTGGAGAGCATCCTCCTTCCCTGCCAGCAACAGAGGGCACCTGGCAGCGACACTCGAGAGCTGCCGAGCCCGTGGATGGTTAAAATTATGTCAGACGAACCCCACACATACATTTTGTGTTGAAATGAACATTCTCAAGCCACATCCCTGCCCAGAACTGTGTGAATCAGCAGCATTATGGAGCTGGGGCTTTTGGGATAAAATATCTGCCACACTTCTCCTCTCTCAGTGTTTGAAGAGCTCAGGGGAGTTTTCATTTTTGCTCAGACCCTCAGCTGAGGGCTCTCGTGTTTTGTCTTCCACACATGGACATGCACTGCTTTTCTGTTCTTCTCTTCTGCTCTCAGAGAAGCTCCCACTGTATCAAACAGATGGCAAATCTGGCAGACTATTTTTAATGCTGCCTAACATTCAAAGCTCAGATAAATGAGTGGTTTTCTGAATATCAGCTGTTAATTAGTGTGAGAAATAAAAAGGAGACAGAAAGATTGGGTATAGTTGGGCTGGTGCTATGTTTGTATCTTTGTTTGTAAAGAATTTAAATTATTTTTAAATTTAAAGATATTAAGACTGTATGAAATTAAATAAAATTAAATATTATATGTTTAAATATTAAGAATTTAAAGTATTTTAAGAATGAGAAAGCTGGAACGGTTTTTAATATGGGATTTTAGGTAAAGCTTCTTTTGGATATTGGGGATTACAACAGAGAGGACATTTATGGATATTTTTGAGGAAGACCTATTTGCTTACATGTCAAGAAATATAAATTCCTTCTGGTGATTCCTACAGAAGGAAACCTAAAATTTCTGGATCAGTCTTCATTTTGTTATTGACAACAAACACCTCTGGAAAGACAGGGAAAATCCCAATGAAAAATTTCACATGAACCTTCTGCCTCACCAGCTCAGAAATCCTCCATGAAAGCTGCTCTTACAGAAGCAGCAGCAATTTTCACAGTCCATGAGAGATACATAACTGAGTTTTACTAGAATCTTTTCTGACATGGTATTCCCCATCCTCATTTGTGAAAGATTGTCATTTAGATTGTTTAAACTGCAATTTCAGCCCTGACTCTGAACATTGCTCACTGAGCTGAATGAAGGCCATGAACAAGTGCTAAAGTATTAAAGACAGCAGGTTGAAACCAGAGGAAAGGAAGTAGAACTGGAAATTAAGGGTACACTGGCTTAAAAAATATTTTACATTACTTATTTGGGAATGTTACTAGGGAAAAATAAAAATAATCAAATAGAAGTTAAATTCTTGGAAGAATACCCAATTACAGACAGCAGATTAGAACAGGATAATGTTCTGGATGGAGTTTGCTGTTTACAGAGAGGATTAGCTGTTCTGAGGATCAAATATAGAACAGAAATTGGATTTGTAAGCCGTGTTTTTACCTATTCCATCTGAAGGCAAAATATAATGTGATTAGTTGTAAACTGGTAAGCTGCAGAGTCTGTGCACAATGGTCCTTTAGGAAAATTTCCATCACAGTCCTTAATCTGAACTCCTCTCCAAGTGGGAAAGCCAGCACCAGGGCTCTTAATCCCTGCTCTTCCCAAGAGGGGTTTCTTAATCCTTGTCCTACACCAGAGGTGGATACTGTGGATTAAGAGACAACGGCTCCTAATTTCAGAATAAAATGTCTCAAAAAATACAGAACTGTTTCCAGGAAAGAAACCAGTCCCACAAAACTGAGGGCCAGGCCAGGAACCAGGCATCCCCATTCAACCACACTGTCCTACTTTGCAGTCCCTGCACACCTCATCAAAAAGTTATTTCCACTCCAAAAAACCTCAGTTATTATTTATTCTGCTTTCCCCCAATTTGCATCACGTTGCTTTCCAGGGCAGACAGAACATTTCCCACTTAAATTGAATGGCTGCTCTGTGATCTTGATGGAAACTCCTTGACACAAGCAAGTTAAACATTCAGAGAAGGCTGCTTTTCCTGTCCTCTTTTCTACAAGTGGTAGAATTATAGAATTGGGTTGGCAGGAACCCTTAAGGGTCTAGTTTAACCCCCTGCAATGAGCAGGGACATTTTCAAATTGGTCAGGTTCCTCAGAGACCCATCCAACCTGGCCTGGAGTGTTCCCAGGGATGGGCCATCCACCATCTCAGAGGTTTTGATAACAACAGCAAGGACAGAAACATGAAATCATGTCAGCTCTCAGGGGGTAAAAAACACCTGTTTGCAGATGCTGCATGACTTTTCAGGAATACAGCCTTTTCCACCTGGCACAAATCCAAGGGAAATGCGGTTAACAGGGTTTATATGTGGTTGATTTTCTTCTTGGCAATTAGTCATCAATCTGCAAGCTGAGGCAGAGGCCTCTGTTTCCCTTTGCCACGTGGTTTGTCGCTGCTGTGGCTTTGCTCAGACATGATTTCAGTTCTGCCTTTGCTTTCAGAAATTGAGTGTCTTGTGTTGACGGGTCTTGCAAGAGACTTTCATGCCACCAGGGAATAACAGAGACCCTGTATCCTCTTTTTATGCATCCCTAGAGGTTCATCCTTGGATTTTTTGGGCTGACTTGCATGACTATGCCCTTTTAAAATGTGTATTATGAGGAAACCTGGAATTGCATTACAGAAAACCCTATACCTGCAAACCTTAACCTACTACCCCAGCTCTTGGAACTGCTGTGGTCTCCCAACCTTGGCCCCTGCTATGCAGGATCTCAATCTTCCCCTAAGCAAGGATATCTTCCAGCACCAGGCATTAATGCAGGGAATGAAGTGCTGGGAGACACATCTCAGCAGTGGTTCCTCATCCACAGGGACCTAAGCAAGGTGACTGTGGGTCAGAGACAGCAGAGACAGGTCTGAAGGGAGCTGAAATTTGTGGCTCAGACCCCCAGACAATGCCAGAAATGTATGATTGTGGAGACCCAGGCTGAGCAGCAAAGGTTTTGGGACACAAGCAGGGACATCTCCACAGGGCTGAGATGTTCTGTCCTGCAGCCAGTGCCTGTCCTCAGAGCTGCAGGTCAACCTCTGCAGGTCACGGGAGAACCCACGTGCCACGAAATGTGGCCACCAGCCAAGTGTCCCCACAGTGCCTTGCTGCTGCTGCTGTCCCCACAGTGATAATGGACTCCAGGCAAATAGGATTCCTATTCTGTGCTGGAGCCATCAATAGTACCCAGTGCTGCCCTCCCATCCTCTGAAACACATTCCAATTGTGTTCCATCAGCACAACTGGCATCGACTCTGCTGGGAACCTGCCGACAATAACAGGAACAATTGCACATTGCTGCAGAACATCTGAGGCTGGCTGCTGTCTTTTAGAGCAGAAGGGAGATGCTCAGAAATGCTCAGCAGGCATCAAAAGAGGGAAACTTTAATAGCATGTGCTTTTTGATTAAAAAAGCCAACCAGCTGAGGACAAGCATCCTGAGATGAGTACGAAACTGCAGTGGGTGATTCACAAATCCAGTTTTAGCAAACCTGAGTAAAAATGCCAAGTATGGAAAACTGAAAAGCATGTTTGGAGGTAGCTCATGATCTAGTATCACAGCCTTTGTTTCGCTTCCCACTCTTTCACTACTGCATGGAGTAAAAAGAAATGTTCAAATTCATCCTCAGTGCGTTAAAAGCTCCTACTGCTTTCTATGAGTCAGGCCAACTTTCTTACCTTTAATGTTCTCTAATAATTGTTTTATCTTTTCCTCTCTTGTCTGTCCTGATCAATAATAATTGATTTCCAGAATAAGAAACCTCAATGCCTGCAATAGCACTCCTGGCACATCACAAGCCTTCAGCCTCTGTTCAGCCACAATTAACATCATCTGCCCAGTTACTGCATGTACCAGCTGTTGTGCTCTCCAATATTCTGCCAGCCAATTTTAGCACTTATCAGTCTGTCAGGATGCTGGGTTCAGCTAGGAGCAGGATTTCAGCCCTATCTGAACTCCATTGGCTATGGTTTATTGCTTTGATTGCTTCTGTGCTTTAATAACCAAGGGTCAATCACTGGGCAACAGAGACTTTCAAAACACACCCATTTCCCGAGCAGCAGTTACTCCTTGCCTCAGCAATCAAGTTTTGTGAAGATATTGCCTGAAGTAATTTCATCTGGGGCAGAACACAGGGCAGGTGGCTGTGAGAGGAGGTGTGGGTCACACCTACATCCTGAAGTGACCACTGTGGTCCTCTTCTCTGCCACAGAACACCTGATGCTCTGCTCCAGAGTAAGGAGGCTCCTCACCACCAGTGGGAACTGGAGGTTGGAGCTTTGCTGGAGTGTCTGTGCAGCACCAGGACAAACCAGCCTGGCCTGGCCTTGCTGTGCTGTCCAGACTGTCCTGATGCTCCAGGCTGGCCTGCCCCGACCTCTGAGCTCCTCCTGGGATCTCCCATGGCTTCCCCATTTCCAGTGGGACAGGTCTGGGTGGGCTGACACCTCCAGGTGAAGGATCTGCAGTCTGAAAGGCGGCTTGGAGGAGGTGCAGGGGAGCCCTGTCACACCAGTGCCATGGCAATTTAGGAATTCAAACACTTGAAAGTCAAGGCTGACAAAGTGAGGCTGCAGGCTTAATTACCTCCTGGCACCTACACCTTTCAGAGGAGTCTTTAAGTAGATGATGATTTGTTATTTTTCCAGTGTGGTCCTCACCTCACTGAACACACAGGGCCTGCTCAATCCGGGCAGGGTAGCTGCAGCCCCCTGTCTCCTCCCAGCTGTCATCCCAGTGACACATTCCTTATTTCCTGGGTCACCAGCCTCCAGGCTGGTCTGTGAGCATGCATATCCCTCTTGCCTGTGATGGGTGGCAACAGAAACCATCCCTGAGAACATGGAGTGGTTGTGAGGGGCAGAAAATCGCATTTCCAGCACTCACAAGGAAAGGAGAATTTTGACCTTGATGTCTTTGTTCATCTGCAAAATGCAGGTTTCTTGTTCCTCCTGAGTTTTGCCATTAGGTCAATCTCCACAGATGCCTTTGAGCTGCTGCATCCCAAACCCAGAGGCTCTGTGGCTCTTTCCTGTGGGATGTGAGAGGAGAGCAGGAGACCTGCCCCTCTCCACATCACTGCTCCCCCACTGCCAGCCCCTGCAGCTGCCCCATCAACACCAGCAGCCTCTGCACAAACCATTCCCACTGCTTGCTGCTCCTCCTGGCTTTTAGAAGGAGAGTCTGGCTGCAAAGAGGCACTTAAATTCTACAGCAGGTTCAGAGCCTCCACCACAGTCACTCAGTCACTGAGAAAAGGGGCAAAACACTGGCAGAAGCATTCAAACCCGATCCTTTATTCTCATGTCTACACTTTCTTTTTATTCCACCCACACTTCTTTTTTTCACTGGCAGTGCAGATACTTTTCAATGGCTATGTTTCTCCCAGTAAGTCCACTAAGAGCAAGATTTTGATTTAGAGCACTGGAAGATTTGATATTGTACCCAACAGAGAAGATGTGGGTTTGGATTGGAAGCACCCTCAGGGACCTCAGTCACAAGGACAGACATCCTATAAATACACATTTAATGAAATGGGACACTCCTCATGCAGAGTGCTGCTGTTGAATTCTTGGGTGTTTTTCTTTCAGAGGCAGTGTGCTGTCTCTGAGTCCAGCAAGACATTGAATTAGGATTCCTGGGTTCCATTTCTGGCCTGCCACTCACCCATGATAAGATACAGGGCAAGTAATTTAACATAAACAAGCTTCAGATTACAGAGTTTAAATATTGCACAGGGTCATAGTGAGACTGATGGGAAGTACTATAATGACATTATTAAAATGTTTTCTAACTGCAGAAGGAGCTGTGAGGACCATGACCCACAAGTCCTGATGGACACAGGAGTGAGTCTTGGGGAAAATTGTGGCATGGGATTGTGTCACTGAAGGCACAGGAACAGCAGGAATAGAAAAATGGGATTGGGGGATGTGCTGCTCAGTCTTCTCTGCATTAGGGCTGCCTGGTGTGTTGTGGAAGGGTAGGGGGATGAAGAGATGTTTGGGGAGATGGGAAGGTAATACTGGCAAATTTTTTAATTCCAGGTCTGGCTTCTGACGTAACAACAGGAACATCTGACAGTCAGTAGGAATTTTGGCACAAGCTCTGCTCACTTTAAACCTAGTATAAACTGATATAGTCCAAAAAGCAGTGTCCTTTTACACCATCCCAGGACCTGCCCAAGTCTGGGCAGTTTTCTTCCTAAATCCAGGCTCTTACACTCTTAAATTTACAGCTGTTATCATCCCACAGCAACACTGCATTTTGAGAAACCCCGTGCTCTCAGCTCACACACGTCATTGTTCCACTTCTGAACAGCACTTGGGTCTCCAGAGCTTGCTTGCTTTATCAAAAAAAGACACAGGTATTACACAGGAGTAGTGAAATATTTCAGCTCACAAATCAAAATTGAAATCATAGACTGTGCCTTAAAATTAGCCCTGTGCTTGCCTGAACAGGATTCATATCTCACTGGGAACTAACCATCTTTTCTCTGTTTCTTCATTTTTTTTTTCTCCTCTGCTGTTGTTTCCTTTGTAAGGTGATCTTCAGTAAATACTGCAATTCCAAAGATATTATGGACCTTTTCTGCATTGCAACAGGGTTACCAAGGTAGGTCTGTCATTTGTGACATTCACTTCACTTTTGTTTCTTTCCTTTGGGAACAATTTAAACACAGGCCCCAGATGATTTATTTAGCTGCTATTCAGGCTTGTCTCTTGTTGCAGTCTGCTGGAAGAAGGAAGTGGGGCAATCAAGAGCTGGAAAAGTGTGGAGGCAGGGAATTGAGCCACCTCGGTGCTGGCTGCACACGAGGAGCAGAGTGGAATAGAGTAGAACAGAGGAGAAATAATCTAAAATAAAAGCAAAGTGAAGAAGCCCAGCCCTGAGTACACACAGGCTGGGCACACCTACCACTTGTATCTCAGTACTACATTTTTGCCTATATTGAGTGAAATGCAGCCACATGTTTAGAACCTGTTTTTCAGGGGGAAAAATGGGACCAACAAGAAGTATTGCACTAGGTAATAAGCTTTCTTTTTAGGTGTTTTAAAATCTAATCCCAGGTATGGGATAGTCAAACACAAAGCATCCCAGCTGAATCATTTTATACAGCATAAATATCTGGAAATAACAAATCTATTGCCCAGGCCATGCATTTCATAACTTACATTGTCTTGTGAAGTCCCTGTATCCCTCCTGCTGTAATTTTCCATTTGGGGAAAATCCAAATAGGATTTGTTCGCTTCAACCTCAAGAGCAGTATCCAGCTGAAACCTCAGTGTAGAGAGGGGTCCAGAGTCATGGGTGGGTGTGTGGGAGAGGCTGGGATGTGGTGGAGAGTGGCATGGTTTAACATCCATCCATCCATCCATCATCCATCCATCCATC